>NW_021703783.1:23428032-23485276 GCF_005190385.1 Monodon monoceros
AAAATGGGTCAGGAATATACAATTTGGATTATTCTCTTCTTGCTGCAAGTTGGGAAAATCTGTAAAACCCTGTTCACTTCATCAATCTAGTAAAGGAAGCATTTGATCATAGGAGCTAAATGAATACATTCCCACAAGGAGAGAGTAAGCCTCCAATATTTCAACGTTGAATTGCCTGTACCAGTATAAAATAAGAATAAAAATAGTTGAAACGATACAAAAGAGTGAATGATGACAAAACATTGAGCAACTATAGACATAAAATCCAGTAATTTTCTACAGTCTATATGTCAAAAAAGATACAGTCACTAAAATGTGAGCACTATGAGAGTGAGGATTATGTTCAATATACGATCTCCACTTACTGGTCCAGTTTCAGCACGTATAGTCGCCCCTTAAATCTCTACTGAGTTAAAGAGTGATGGAGGATCTGTTATGTAACACTGTGACTTCATCTGAGTCTTGGACTAAAATATGTGGTCTTAGAAATGAATCAGTGGTTAATAGAGAATCAGCATGAGAAAGGATGGCAAAGACTGACACAAAACTGGGGAGTCGTTTTCCCATTCCTAGTGAAGTATTTCCTCTTCTCTAGTGAGGTGGCATTAATGGTGATTGATAGACTCACATGCCAGTGAGGCCTCTAAAATTATCTATAACTATTGTATGTTCTATAGATGTATGTTTAGATCAAGAGTAGAATATTCCACAATATTACTTTAGTTCTTTTTCAGTACATATAAAATCTTGAAAGTCTAACCACACTGAATTTGAATGAATCAAATCACACTTTTCTGGGCATTCTATTGGCTGGAATATAAAGACAGAGTAAGAAGAACTTAGGATGACTTTATAAAAATGGCCTGTTTTTGTCTGGTATAATTTTCTATAGCCTGATGCCTTTAAGCTTAAGAAGGATAACATAGCAGAACACAGGTCTATGCCAGAAGACCCTATGGTATAATATTAATGGAAAAAAGTGAATAATTACATTTCATTGAATATTTTGGGTAATTTGGGAGCAAGTTAGAGAACCATAGCTAGGGTGGTCTTTTAGCAAAGATACTATAGCTAATCAAATGATATACCAAAAATTCACCAGATTAGGAAACAGAAAACCTCTGCAACTAACTGTTTAGCTTTTACTGAAGAGTCATTTAATTACAGGAAGGCTCAGTTTTCTTGCTGTAAAGTGATATTGAACTACATAATGTCTAACTTCCCTTTCTAGTTCTAACATTCTAAGACTCTAAGCCTGATTTTCTGTTGTTGTTGTTGTGTTTTACTGCTCTTCCGTTCAGTAAGTCCATGATGTCGTGTTGTAATTCTCTTGCATTGATGCTTGGAAAGAATGCTTTACTACAGGATTGTTTAAAGGTCTGGATTGCTTTTCAAACATTTGATGACTATAGCTTATTGAGTTAAATTGGTGTTTGTGATCGTATAGCTCATCTATACCATCAAAGAATAGGCATGAGCAAAAACCGGGCAAACATAAAAACAGGTGTCCAGCAAGTCTGGTTGAAGATGAAGTAATAATACTACCTATATTGGGAAGCCAGTGACAGATTGGGAGTCAGTATCTGTATAAAATTGTCAGGTAGGCATTCAGTATAATATGAATTGTTGAGTATAAGATGTTGAACAGATCAGTCTGTTGACAGTAAAGACTGAAAAAAACCTCTGAAATCAACCTCATATATAAGAAAAGCAGAGAAGAATGTTAAATGTCTTTCTTCTCAAATGTATGTAGCTTGAAATAAGAGGATTTATATACTGTAGAAGTGATTTAAATACTTCACATACTTTCTAAAATACATTAAAAGCAATAAGTACCCTGGGAGAATGAAGAAGACTCTATCATGGAAACACTTATGCCCAGGAGTTCTGGATTTGGAGATACGATTATTCTTTAGGCCTTCACCCTACTGAATGGATTTCAACACTATACATGGCTATTTCATCAAGGACCTTGGAATAAACTTTTAAAAGCCTCTAAAGATGCTTTGTGGAATTCATTGAGCAACAAGAGATGTTTACTCTGGGAGTATTTCTTTGGGAAATTCAGTTATTACTTGGGAATGGACCAACTTCTGAAATCATAACGATTTTGATAACATTCATACCATCTCCTTGAAAGTTGAAAGAGTAAGATTTTTTAAAACAAAGCTAAGAGTAATGACCATCAAATAGCAAGAGTCTTCCCATTTGTTATGTCACAATGATTTCTAGCTTTGGAATGGCTGAGCTTTCAATTTACTGGTAGGACTTCTATGAAAGCATCAGCCTTCCTGCTCACAGAATTTTAGCAGTTGCCATTCATTCTATATTTTCTGGCTAAGCACACCACCCAACATAAAACTCCCATCTAAAAATACAGTGTAAGGTCACTTGTGAGATCTCAATAACTCACTTAAGTTACATTGAACTGCATGCCTCCCACACTGGCAGAGTACACATGGTCCTTCAGTAAACCAATCTGCCTTTTAAAATTATTTTTCCTAAACCTCCTGCTTTAATTATTTCTTGTCCTTCCCTCAGGGACCATTGCTAGCAAAGGGTCATAGCAACCTTTTAGATATTTATCAACTATGTTTGTAGATACAAGAAAACTTTTGGTGCAGTCAGCTAAATAAAGTGCAACCAGCTGCCATATTGTCCACCCTCTGACCTTGAATGCGATGTTAGTCCCTAAAAATTCTGAAGGAGGCATGAAAAAAAGTACCCTAATAGCCAAAGTAACTTATTTAAATTATACCTAGTGGGTAACACCTTTATTTCATGAAATAGCGTGAGGCCATTTCTTACACCAAAGTAAAATATCTTTTGCTGTGGGCTCTAAGGTGTTTTCAGGAACACTGGTCCTGACACTTCCTCCACAGAAAAGCAAGAGACAAATTCTACAAATGCAACATAGTAAGTTCTCTTGTTTCAGTAACACAATGCATATTAGCGTGTTAAAATACTCTGAGAGGGCTTCCCTGGTGGCGCAGGGGTTGGGAGCCCACCTACCGATGCAGGGGACACCGGTTCGTGCCCCGGTCCGGGAGGATCCCACGTGCCGCAGAGCGGCTGGGCCCGTGAGCCATGACCGCTGAGCCTGCGCGTCCGGAGCCTGTGCTCCGCAACGGGAGAGGCCACAACAGTGAGAGGCCCGCGTGCCGCAAAAACTCTGAAAAGTCGTTTTACAAAGAGACACATTTAACTTTGTTTTAATCTTTATAAAAACTTACCTTCCCATTTTTCCTTATAACACCTATTTTTTGGCCGCAAGGAACTATTTTTCTGCAGATCATACCCCAGGAAATGCTGAGTTTCCCTTTGTGGAAATGAAACGTAAGAGGCCACAATTTTCCTTACTTGGCCAAAATGCTATTACAATGGCACAAAATGATAACACGTAACTGCCATTCTTTTCATGACTTAAATTGCCTCTTTACAAGATAACTCAGTTTATTCTAAGTCCCTCCATTTACCCACCAACCCCCTGATTAGGAATTGCTAGTGTTTAACACACAGTCTTAGAACTTCTGAGCCATTTTGTCTTTCCCAAAATTCTGCCTACCATGTATGATTTTAAAGTGTGTCCAATTAATGGTGGGTTTCCTCATTAATAACAAAAGAAACAGCAACAATATGAAAAGTCATAATACAGCTTTAAAATCAGCTGTCTTAGGGAGAATGGAGAATATGTGAAAAAGTATCCATATAGTATGCTTTTCTCTTCCCTGGAAAGAATATAGTCAGAATACTGAAATAATATCTGAAAGAAGACCAACAGTTTAAGAAGTATCTAAAACAATAAAATCTGCCAGTTAGAAAGGTCCGGTCACTACTTTGGTTACTGTGTTACTACAAGTATATTTGAACAGACTTCCCATTTTCTTCACCTCTAATTCTTTCTACTTCCTCATGTGTTCTTATGATTGTTGAGAGTCTGAGTGAGCCATAATGACTTGTAGGAAGCTGCTCAGCTGGAAAAATAAAATTGACTTCATGGTGAGAGGAAGGTGAATTAAAATTTTAGTCATTACTAAAATTTTGAAAGCATCCCTGTATGTTCCTTCTGAAGTTCTTGACATCCGGAAGCCAAATGTCCTCTAGAATTCCTGCTTATAAATACTAGCATTTGGACCTTTGAATGAAAGCAGACTATAATAATGATTACAAAGCGACATTGAGGACAGTAAAGTCTAGGCCTCTTTTGAAGGTAAATTGCTATGTTTGAGGATGCAGAAGTTAAAAATTCTACCCCTTCTCAGGTCCTCCATTTTTAAAAAATGGCACTTGAATCTTTATATATTTGGTTGCCTGACTTTGGAATTAGGCCTTGTGGGATAAAGGCAGGGTGTATTAAATATCCTGGTTCTAAATGTATGTCCATGGGGGCTACATTAATTTAAAATACTTACAAATATATACATTTACTATGGATTATTTCTACGTTCAATGGTGCTGAAAGCATATATGTTCAGAACTTAGAAACTGAGTACCTACCTTCAAATCGTTTTATTGAATTAGAGCATCAGAGGTGTGTGTTTTCTAAGTTGATTATTGAATCTGGTTTAAGTAATCTTGGCCGAAAGTTTCCACCTTCCAATCTTTGTTCCTCTTGGCTGAAAACAAATGAAAGCATGTCATCTCTTTGATTAAAAATCATCAGAATCCCCTCCCTGCATTTTTCCAAGGAAGATTGTATAGTGAGGGGCTAGTGGTTCAAATCCTGGCTGATACTTGGTGGCTGTGTGACCATCATGCTTTCATTCCTGTGCTAGGTATAATAATACTCCCCACAGTATTGTTGAAAAATAAAATGAGGTATGTATAACACCCAGAATGAATTATGCATTTAGTCAATACTATTATTACGTTTGTTTTAATCAAGTCACACTTGTTTGCCTTCTAGCCTTTACTAAACTGAGTATCTCAACCAGAAATGCCTTTTTTCTACATTTTTTTTTTAACCAAGTGAAATTCTAGATAGGTTTTAAGTCCCAATCTAATTATAGCTTCTTTTCCAAGCCTTTCCTTAGTGTATCTTGGTAGAATTAATTGTTACTTTCTTCTGGGTCCCTATAGTCACCTCACAAGTACCTGTACTATTTAATTCCTACCAAAGATCTACTATATGTGAAGAATATGACTTGATCATTATTCTCGATATATTACAAGTCTGACCTATTGCATGAAGTTTTTTAAATTTTCCTCAGTGTACTGTACAGTGAATGAGGCGTACCCCAAACCTTATTCATCTTTGCACAGTTAGCATAGGACATGCCACATAGAAGCATTTGATAGATGTGGCTTGAATTAGGTTAAATTATAGAAAAGATGGATTGTCATTTACTTTCCTTTAATGTAACTCTCTGTGCATGGTTGAAAAATCCATATGAAACAGGCCAAAATGTTTCTGTGGCCTGGCAGGACCCTGCACAGGGTATGGAAGCTCAGGCTGTTTTGGGTATTTCTCTGATACACATGGCCATTGGCTGACCCCCTCTTTAAATCATGCTGCTCTCTAAAGAGGACAGACTAACTTTTCTTGGAATAAAGTACAGTAATAGTCCACCTTTTAGCTTCTTTTTCTCATCCTTTCCAAATTTTATGTAGCTCTCTATGATCTAAAACAGTATTCATCACAAACTCAGAAATGCAACACAAACTTCCTCTCCCGCACCCCTCTACCAGGCCTCTTTCCAATATACCCTCTCTTCAGTTGAAGTTGAGGGTAACTAAACCCTATTACTCACTCTAAATAGAAAGGAATGGCATTGAAACTGAACATTTTACTTTAATTCTGAATATAAATGTTTCATCAGAACCATAAAATCTCCATAACAGTTCATTTTAAGATACTCTTTCCAAGTCCAGGAGAATAAATAAGGAGACAAATGAATGTTGAATCACACTTTAAAGAATGGATCCAGTCAACCTTTCCAACACAATCATCAAGAGGAAGACCATTAATACATTTTTGGTTTTGAAACTTAAATGCAACGTATTATAGAGAACTTAAGAACGTATTATAGAGAAGATTCCTCGGATAACTGATTAGAAAGGGAGATCCCAAGAGGTCCAGGAAGTGAGTGTCTTAGGAGAAAAGTAAAAGCAGAAAAAGAAGAGAGAAAAATTCTTTCTATTGAATTTATACAAGAAATACCAACGGAAAGAAACAAAAGCCTCTGCATTAGTTTGCTAGAACTGCATAACAAAGTATGACAAACTGAGTGGCTAAAACAACAGAAATTTATTATATCACAGTTTTGGAGGCCGGAAGTCTCAGATCAAGATGTCAACAAGTTGGCTCCTTTTGAGGGCTGTGAAGAAGAATTTGTTCCATGCCTCTCGCCTAGCCTCTGGGTGGTTTTCTGGAAATCTTTGGCTTTCCTTGGCATATACAAACATCATCCTGATCTCTGCCTTTATCTTCACATGGTGTTCTTCCTGTGTATGTGCCTAGGTTCAAATTTCCCCTTTTCATAAGGACACCTAAGTTGTATTGGATTAAGGGGTCCATCCTACTCCAATATGATCTCATCTTAACTAATTACATCTGCAATGACCTTAGTATTTCAATGTATGAATTTGGGAGGGGGGGGACACAATCAATCCATAGCAAACACCTTTTAATATACAGAGAGAGTTTGTGTTGTTTGTGTGTTTTTGAAGCACACATGTTGATGGGGATTCAGTCTAAGACTAGGGATCCCCAGGAGTCAGGAAGTTGAGACTGAAATAAAAACAAAGGTGTGAGCAAGAATACATTTCGGCAAGATCATCAACTGCAATTATTAAGAAAACTCATGTAGGAAAATTTCTACCATTTTCACTTGCCCCAGAGGAGGCTACTCACTGAGCTGTGAGTGTCTGATGCACATCTATAGAATGAATTTTGTAAACAACTGAAATACTAGGGCCATTTTACTTGACCTCTTGGGCTTATTTGCTTCAATTGTTCACTTGCTCCTTGGTGACACAACTCTTTTTGGCTTGCACAGGAACTCAATATATGCAAGCTAATATCTCCTGAATACTTAGTTGAGTGCCTTGGGCATATATAGTCATGATCTTATTCAACTACCATCTAAGAGTGAATGATGGGTATATCAGTTTTAACTGTATTTAACTCTTAACAATATAAAAATTTCACTAATAGTGGATTAAATATTTATAGGTTTATCTCATATAAGAAAAAATACAGGAGTTTTCAGTCCAGGGTATTTTAATAATGCCTACAGGGATCCTGGCTCCTTTCATCTTTCTGCTACTCTATGCCCTACTTACAGGTGTTGTTGCCTTTCTGCTGTTGCCAATGGATATGAAATGGCTTCTGTACCTCCAAGCCTTATGATCTCATTCCAGGTAGGAAAAGAAAAGGAGAAATGACAAAGGGCAGAAGAACAAAGAACATGATGGCCAAGTGCATATCTTTTGCAATTGAGGAAGTTCACTTTTTCTGGAACCTCCCATTCAACAGATTTCCAATTTTATCTCATTCAAACTATGTCACATGGTATCCATGGCTCCATAATAGATAAAAGGAAGTCCAATTATATTTCCAACTCTGACCTCTCTCTTGAATTCTCTCTTGGACTCCAGATCTATATATCTAGCTCCATTCATATGTACCAGAGGCAACTCATGCACCACATATCCAATCCAAAACTGAATTCTTCTTCCACTCACATTGCTCCCCCATAGACTCCATAGATGTCCTCCATTCCAATAGACATCCTAAGACAGAATTCTTGTTATGATGCTCAAATCTCCCTTCTAGAAATTATATTTAATTGTAATCAAGTCTTATATAGTCTGACTCTAAATATTTCTTTTTATTTCATTTATTCTTGCCTTAGTTTTGGCCCTGATAGCTTTTGCCTATAAGATTGCAATAGCCTGATGAATAGTCATCCCACTTTAACATTTAACTCTTCAATATTTAACAATATAATTCTGTATTACTAAAGTGATATTCTAAAAACCAACAAGGACCTACTGTATAGTACAGGGAACTCTACTCAATATTCTGTAATAACCTAAATGGGAAAAGAATTTGAAAAAGAATAGATATATGTATATGTGTAACTGAATCACTTTGCTGTACACTGGAAACCACACAATATTGTAAATCAACTATTCTTCAATATAAAATAAAAATTTTTTAAAAACCTGTAAGTTAAAAAATAAATAAAAAAATAAAAGGCAAATCTGATCAGATACTCCACCACCACCTAAATACTCCCTATCAGTGTATGTGAGGCTTTTCATAATCTGTCCTATGGCTACTTTCAATCTGAAAAATTATTTGCAATCCCCGTGTATACCACTCTCCTATGTTGCTGTAGCTAGTTGATAAAAAGTATTAATTTTGTAAGGTAAAAGCAGAAAGTACAGTTATTCTTTGTCATCATTTCCTTTTTAAACACATTCTCTTGACGTGGTTGTACTTGGTTGTCAGGGACTATATCCCAGAGAAATAAACGTCTAATTTAAGTCCTGAAAAACAAGGCAGAGATATTCAAGCATATTAAGGAACGATTCCATTCTAAGCACAGGAATATGCATACTCAGAGGCTTAGAAACAAGAAGACAAAACTGTCTATTCAGAGGAACTAAAAGTGTCTTATGTCTAGACTAAAGCATTTATGTATAGAAACAATTCCACATCTCACAAGTCAGGCAGAAACTCTCTTTCCTTTCTCTAAAAATAATTTGGTTTTGAACAACTAACCAACAACTATTATATAATGCAGTCCTTGAAAGGCATGAATGCAGGATTTGCAATTATTATTTATACTTTTCAAATATATTGATGATTCTCTTTTAGAGTTTATAATCAGTTATGAATACCTCAGTATCTTTGGTTGATACACCATTTAAAAAATCAAATTACATGCTTATATCCCTAAAAATTGAACTAAAACTTCCGAAAATCTTTTCATCAATAAAAAAAAAGGGAACATTGGTAAAAATTGTCAGAATCAGCCTTTCTGAACTCTGGAAATTAACTAAAGGCTTACAGAAATTCAGGAAGCATTTATCCAAGAAAAATGGTTAAATCTCATTAATCACTATTCTCATTAAGAATAGTGAGATTTGTGGTATTTTAACTTTTCCAATTTTCCCCTTTCCAACTCCATGCTTCAACTATATGCTTTCTACAAGAGACACATTTAATATCCAAAGACAAAAATAGGTTGAAAGTTGAACCTATTTGAAAGATATAAAAAGATATAGACCATGCAAACAGTAACCTAAAGAGAGTTGGAATGGCTATACTAATAAATATTTTAAAAAATAGACTTTAAGACAAATTGAAACAACAAGGTCCTACTGTATACCACAGGGAACTATATTCAATATCCTGTGATAAATTATAATGGAAAAGAATACAAAAAAGAATATATATATGTATAATTGAGTCACTTTGCTCTGCAGCAGAAATTAAACACAACATTGTAATGCAACTATACTTCAATAAATTTTCTTTAAAAAAGACAAATTGTTACTAGAGACAAAGAAGAGCATTTTATAAAGATAAAGGGACAATACATCAAGAAGATACATCAGTTTTAAACATATATGTACCTAACAAGAGAACCCCAAATTAAGAGAATCAAAGACTGACAGAATTGAAGGAAGAAATAGAAAATTCAATATAGAACAATTAGACAATAACTAATAAAGAAATAGAAGACTTGAACAACACCATAAAAAAACTAGGCATAATAGACATTAAGAGAAAACACCACCAAAAAACAGTAAATAATAAAAAATAAGATAATCCAATTTAAAAATGGGCAAAAGATCTGGGTAAATGTTTCTCAAAAGAAAACATACAAATGGACAGAAAGCACATGAAAAGATATGTGACATATTAGTCATTTAGGAAATGCAAATCAAAACTACAATGAGGTAACAATTCACAACCATTAGCATGGCTCTAATTAAAAAGATAGACAGTAACAAGTGTGAGTGAAGATGTAGAGAAATCAGAACCTTCATAAAGTGCTGGTGGGCATGTGAAATGTTTGAGCCATTTAGAAAAACAGTTACCCTAGGCCTCAGTCAGACAAGAGAAATCAAAGAGGTGGTAGAGACAAGTTGCTAGAGGTAGAAAACAGGGTACTACTCCAGAGCTGGGAAGAGACAAAGAGAATCAAGGAAAATAACATGAAAACCAAGGGATGGAATGGGATGGTTGTGGGCAAAGGACTGTTTCTGCCTGGGCAACTCCTATACCTTGGGGTCCTGGGCCCCACTGGACTCCATAACTGTGGAGTTGCAAACAGGCTCATATGCCTCCTGTTCAGTTTTCCCATGTATCAATTCTGGGCATTTACCAGAAAATAGTTCCTCATGTACCTCAACCCCGTTAGTTCCAATATAGAGACACAAAAGTTTGGAAAGTTGCTTCTGAAGAAAACCCTGCAGGAATCACTAATTCCCCTTTGCTGATAAGAGTCATGAACTGGCTGACTCCACAAGAAGGGGAGGGGTAATCTCTACTTGACTTACAACGCATTATATTAGTGGTGCTCTCAGATCATCCTTTCAGACATCTGATCTTCTCCTTTATAGTCCAGACTTGAGTGACACAGATCGATCATAAGTTGGTTGCAGTCAGCGTCTTTAGAATTTGACTGTACTTATTTCCCATTATTCTCAGTTTTAGGATTTTAGAAAACTTTCAAGATAACAAACAACATCCCAGCTAGCTTACTTCGACTTATCAAATAACTCACTGATTCTATCCATGATATTGTTTTAGACCTAAGTAGAATATGAGCACATCTTCACTATTTTCGATCTTGTATTTGTTACAACTGTTACATATCATGATGCCTTGGGAGCTCCTTTGTTTCAGTTTAGGTGCCATTTTCTCAGAGAGGACTTTGCTGATTACCCATTCATGGAATCCCCTCTCAGGCTCTACTACATCTCCAAGTTTGTATCCTTTGAAATTCTTCAGAATCTCTGACACCATCTTACTCATTTGTTTATCAGTTTATAGTGTTCTCCCCACCAGAATATGTTTCATCATGGTAAGGTGACCTTACTGTCCTGTGCATTTTTGTGCCCTAAATGCCTGAGATAATTCCTGACATATTGTGTATAGTAAATACACAATAGATATTTCCTAAATGAATAAATGAGTAAATATGTGAAAAATTGAAAAACATGGCCCATGTCATAATTTCATCTTGCTCTTGGAGTTTTTGCTCATTGATAGAAGAGTTTTATACCCTTTGCTCATTTCCAAAAGTTCCCTTTTTCTCAACTTCATTTGTCCTCTGAGCATTTTGTCCAGTAGCTAGTTTTACCATCCATAGACTCTTAGCAGCTAAAGAGACCTTAACGTTCATCTAGCCCAACTGCCATAGCTGAGGACTGTTCTCAGCAAGCCACCAGGTAAAAGAGATCGAGGAAATTTCCATGAGGAAATATGATCTTGCCTAGAACCAAGTTTCATAGCCCATCTAGATAGCTTTCTCAGAAAACTCTGTATTCATGAGAAAACACTGAAGATACTGAATCCTACTTTGTTTTGTATACCTAATCATTTTCAGATTACTTACCTTTCAAAATAACCTTCAAATCTGACCGCTTCTTTCCAGTTTTGCTAAATTTCCAGTCTTGCCTGTGTTACTGCAACAGCATCCTATCTCCCTAAATTCAGTTTTGTCATTCTTCAACCCACACTGCAGCCAGAACCATCTTTCTGAAATAAAAATTCCATGTTATTTTCCTTCTTTAAAAACATAAAACCCTCAAATATGTCCTACTAGTTCTTAGGCTAATGTCCAAACTCCTTAATATATTTTGCAAGGAACTTTATGACCCAGCCCTCTTGTGCCCTTTATAACTTTATTTCAAACCACTCTCCAACTTTCTTTCAGTTCCTACAGAAATATTCTCATTCTCTCTCATCCTCTCTCTCTTTCTCTCTCTCTCTCTTTTTCTCTCCTCCCCTTTCTCCTCCTCTACCTCATCCTTCCCTCCCAGCTTTTAGGAATATTCTTTGTAAATGGAATCATTTTCTTAATTTTGTGGTTGGATTGTTCATTGCTAATATATAAAAATACAATTGAGTTTTGTACACTGATCATTGGTCTTGCATCTTGAACCTTGCTAAACCCACTTATTAGATTAAAATTTGTATAGGTTCCATAGGATTTTCTACATAAACATATCATCTGCAAATAAAGACAGTTTTACTTTTTCGTTTCCAATCTATATGCCTTTAATTTCTTTTCCTTGCCTTACTTCCCTGGCTAGAACCCTCAGTACAGTGTGGATTAGGAGTGGTGAGAGTAGACAGCCTTGCTTTATTATCAATCTAAGAGGGAAACCATTCAGGCTTTCACCATTAAGTGTGACGCTAGCTATACATTTTTTTATAGATGCCATGTATCAAGATGAAGAAGTTTCCCTTTGTATTAGTTATCTACTGCTTCATAAAAATACCCACAAAGTTAACAGTTTAAATCACCATGCATTTATTACCTGGAGAATGTTCACTGTGCTCTTGAAAAGAATGTATATTCTGCTGTAGTTGGGTCCAGTTTTCTATATATGTAGTTGGGTTGAAATTGGTCAGTAATCTTACCAGAGTCTCTCACTCTCTCACCCCACCCCTCTGGCTTTGAGGAAGCCAGTGGGCATGTTGAGGAATCTCATGTGGCAGGAGCTGAAGGTGGCCTCTGGCCAACAGCCCACAAGAAACTGAGTTCTCAGTTCAGAAACTGCAGGGAACTGATTCTGCCAACAACCTGAGTGAGCCTGAAAGCAGATCTTCCTCCACTTGAGCCTCACATGACACTGCAGTTCTGACTGATACCTGTATTGCCAGTTAAGACATGCCCAGATTCCTGATCCAGAGAAACTGAAATGATACATGCGTAGGTGATTAATATAGATTCTATAGCTCTCCTACAGTTACTGTTTGTGTTATTATTTGCATGGTATATCTTCTTCCATCTTTTGATTTTGAACTCATTTGTGTTTTTAGAACTGAAGTGTATCTCTTATAGAAAGCATACAGTTGTATCATTTTTATCCAGTGTGACACTCTATGCCTTTTAACTAAAATGTTTAGTCCATTTACGTTTTGTATATGTATTCTATATGTCTTACATCCTTTTGTTCCTCTGTCCCCCCTTTACTATCTTATTTTTGGTTAAACACATATATACTTTTAGTGTGCAATTTTAACTCCCTTTTATTTTATTAACTATATTTCTGAGATTCCTTTACTCTGGGGATTACAAGGTAAATCTTTTTTATTTTTATTTTCTTAAATAGTTTCTTAGTTTATTTAAAATATACACAGTATTTTAAATTTTGTAAATGCAATATAAAGTATTATCAGGGTACTTGATGCTCTGTATTTAATCTTGCAGTCTAGTAATTTAAAGAGGAATGGTGAAAATTATTTTGGTTCAGCCTGGATGCAGATTTGAATTCCAGATTTTAAATTTGGTCTTCTATTTAGGGACTGAAAAAGAAACGTTCATTAATTTTTCTGAAAGAGCATCAACACCAACTCAGACACGAAAATCTCTCTGCATTCTTGGAATGAAATCCCTCCTTTTCTAATAGAATTAAAAAATAAAATATACATCATTCTAAATGCCTAAAACAAAAAATGGAATCAAGGGCTTCCCTGGTGGCGCAGTGGTTGAGAGTCCACCTGCCGATGCAGGGGACACGGGTTCGTGCCCCGGTCCGGGAAGATCCCACATGCCGCGGAGCGGCTGGGCCCGTGAGCCATGGCCGCTGAGCCTGCGCGTCTGGAGGCTGTGCTCCACAATGGGAGAGGCCACAACAGTGAGAGGCCCGCGTACCGAGAAAAGGAATCAAAATAAAAACGAGGCTGTTAGAAACGGGACGTCACAATATTTCTTCCAGAGTAGAAAAAATAGTCTTTGGCAGATCCATCCTCTGCTTGATTTTGTTGCAGTGAAAATTCCTTCAGCTTTGTTTTCAAGGGCTATGATTGGGATGAGAGTGAAATGTGTAACAGCAGGTGACCCTTACTTCTTTTTTCTTTTTTTAAATATCTTTATTGGAGTATAACTGCTTTACAATGGTGTGTTAGTTTCTGCTTTATAACAAAATGAATCAGCTATACATATACATACATCCCCATATCTCCTCCCTCTTGTGTCTCCCTCCCAATATCCCTATCCCACCCCTCTAGGTGGTCATAAGGCACCTAGCTGATCTCCTTGTGCCATGCAGCTGCTTCCCAATAGCTATCAATTTTACATTTGGTAGTGTATATATGTCCATGCCACTCTCTCACTTTGTCACAGCTTATCCTTCCCCCTCCCCGTGTCCTCAAGTCCCTTCTCTACATCTGCATCATTATTCCTGTCCTGCCCCTATGTTCTTCAAAACCTTTTTTTTTTTTTTTAGATTCCATATATATGTGTTAGCATACGGTATTTTTTTTCTCTTTCTGACTTACTTTACTCTGTAAGACAGACTCTAGGTCCATCTATCCACTACAAATAACTCAATTTCTTTTCTTTTTATTTCTGAGCAATATTCCATTGTATATATGTGCCACATCTTTATCCATTCATCTGTCGATGGACACTTAGGTTGCTTCCATGCCCTGGCTATTGTAAACAGAGTGGCAATGAACATTGTGGTACATGACTCTTTTTGAATTATGGTTTCCTGAGGGTATATGCCCAGTAGTGGGATTGCTGGGTCGTATGGTAGTACCATTTTTAGTTTTTGGAGGAACCTCCATACTGTTCTCCATAGTGACTGTATCAATTTACATTCCAACCAACAGTACAAGAGGGTTCCCTTTTCTCCACACTTTGTCCAGCATTTATTGTTTGTAGATTTTTTGATGATAGCCATTATGACTGGTGTGAGGTGATACCTCATTGTAGTTTTGATTTGCATTTTCTAATGATTCGTGCTGTTGAGCATCCGTTCATGTGTTTGTTGGCAATCTGTATATCTTCTTTGAGAAATGTCTATTTAGGTCTTCTGCCCATTTTTGGATTGGGTCGTTTGTTTTTTTGATATTGAGCTGCATGAGCTGCTTCTAAATTTTGGAGATCAGTCCTTTGTTGGTTGCTTCATTTGCAAATATTTTCTCCCATTCTGAGGGTTGTCTTTTGGTCTTGTTTATGGTTTCATTTGCTGTGCAAAAGCTTTTAAGTTTCATTAGGTCCCATTTCTTTATTTTTGTTTTTATTTCCATTTCTCTAGGAGGTGGGTCAAAAAAGATCTTGCTGTGATGTGATTTATGTCAGAGGGTGTTCTGCCTTTGTTTTTCTCTAAGAGTTTTATAGTGTCTGGCATTACATTAAGGTCTTTAATCCATTTTGAGTTTATTTTGTGTATGGTGTTAGGAAGTGCTCTTATTGCTTTACATGGAGCTGTTCAGTTTTCCCAGCACCACCTATTGAAGACACTCTCTTTTCTCCATTGTGTATTCTTGCCTCCTTTATCAAAAATAAGGTGACCATATTTGCATGGGTTTATCTCTGGGCTTTCTATCCTGTTCCATTCATCTATATTCCTGTTTTGGGGCCAGTACCATACTGTCTTGATTACTGTAGCTTTGTAGTATAGTCTGAAGTCAGGGAGCCTGATTCCTCCAGTTCCGTTTTTCTTTCTAAAGATTGTTTTGGCTATTCGGGGGTCTTTTGAGTTTCCATACAAATTGTGAAATTTATTGCTCTAGTTCTGTGAAAAATGCAAGTGGTAGTTTGATAGGAATTGCATTGAAACTGTAGATTGCTTTGGGTAGTATAGTCATTTTCACAATGTTGATTCTTCCAATCCAAGAGCATGGTATATCTCTCCATCTGTTTGCATCATTTTACATTTCTTTCATCAGTATCTTATAGTTTTCTGCATACAGGGCTTTTGTCTCCCTAGTTAGGTTTATTCCTGGGTATTTTATTCTTTTTGTTGCAGTGGTAAATGGGAGTGTTTCCTTAATTTCTCTTTCAGATTTTTCATCATTAATGTATAGGAATGCAAGAGATTTCTGTGCATTAATTTTGTATCCTGCTACTTTACCAAATTCATTGATTAGCTCTAGTAGTCTTCTGGTAGCCTCTTTAGGATTCTCTATGTGTAGTATCATGTCATCTGCAAACAATGACTGTTTACTTCTTCTTTTCTGATTTGGATTCCTTTAATTTCTTTTTCTTCTCTGCTTGCTGTGGCTAAAACTTCCAAAACTATGTTCAGTAATCGTGGTGAGAGTGGACAACCTTGTCTTGTTCCTGATCTTAGTGGAAATGGTTTCAGTTTTTCACCATGGAGAACGATGTTGGCTGTGGGTTTGTCACATATGGCCTTCATTGTGTTGAGGAAAGTTCCCTCTATGTCTACTTTCTGCAGGGTTTTTTTTATCATAAATGGCTGTTGAATGTTGTCCTCAATTCTTTTCATTCTTTTTTCTTTATTCTGCACTGTGGTCATTTTTTTGCTATTTTATTTTCCAGGTCACTTATCCATTCTTCTGCCTCAGTTATTCTGCTATTGATTCCTTCCAGAGAATCTTTTATTTCATTTATTGTGTTATTCATCATTGTTTGTTTGCTCTGCAGTTCTTCTAGGTCCTTGTTAATTATTTCTTGTATTTTGTCCATTCTGTTTCCAAGATTTTGGATCACCTTTACTATCATTACTCTGAATTCTTTTCAGGTAGACTATCTATTTCCTCTTCATTTGTTTGGTCTGGTTTGTTTTTACCTTGCTCCTTCATCTGCTGTGTATTTCTCTGTCTTCTCACGTTGCTTAACTTACTGTGTTTGGGGTGTCCTTTTCACAGGCTGCAGGTTCATAGTTCCCATTGTTTCTGGTGTCTGCTCCCAGTGGGTAAGTTTGGTTTAGTGGGTTTTGTAGGCTTCCTAGCAGAAAGGACTGGTGCCTGTGTTCTGGTGAATGAGGCTGTGTCTTTCTTTCTGGTGGGCAGGACCACGTCCAGTGGTGTGTTTTGGGGTGTCTGTGAACCTATTATGATTTTAGGCAACCTCTCTACTAATGGGTGGGTTTGTGTTCCTGTCTTGCTAGTTGTTTGGCATAGTATGTGCAGCACTGTAGCTTGCTTGTCGTTGAGTGGAGCTGGGTCTTAGCGTTGAGATGGAGATCTCTGGGAGGACTTTCACTGTTGATATTACGTGGGGCTGGGAGGTCTCTGGTGGGCCAACGTCCTGAACTCGGCTCTCCCACCTCAGTGGCTCAGGCCTGAAACCCAGACAGAGCATCAAGACCCTGTCAGCCACATGGCTCAGAAGAAAAGGGAGAAGAGAAAGAAAGAAAGAAAGAAAGAAAGAAAGAAAGAAAGAAAGAAAGAAAGAAAGAAAGGGAAAGAAAGAAAGGAAAAGAAAGAAAGAAAATAAGATAAATTTATTAAAATATAAAGAAGTATTAAAAATTAAAAAATTAAAAATCAATAAAAAGAAAAGAAAGAGAGAAAGATAGAAGAAAGCAACCAAACCAAAAAACAAATCCTCCAATGAAAACAAGCACTAAGGGCTTCCCTGGTGGCGCAGTGGTTGAGAGTTCGCCTGCTGATGCAGGGGACATGGGTTTGTGCCTCGGTCCAGGAAGATCCCACATGCTGCGGCGCGGCTAGGCCCGTGAGCCATGGCCACTGAGCCTGCATGTCCGGAGCCTGTGCTCCGCAACGGGAGAGGCCACAACAGTGAGAGGCCCGAGTACCACAAAAAAAAAAAAAAAAAAAAAAAAAAAAAAAGCACTAAAAAGTGTACTAAAAAAAAAAAGTAAAGTTGGAACCCTAGGACAAATGTCAAAAGCAAACCTATACAGAGAAAATCACACAATGAAGCATGCATGTACACACTCATAAAAGAAGAAAAAGGGAAAAATATATATATATAAAAAGAAAGGAACAGAGCAACCAAATCAATAAACAAATCTACCAATGATAATAAGCTCTAAATACTAAACTAAGATAAATATAAAACCAGAGACAAATTAGATGCAGAAAGCAAACCCCGAGTCTACAGTTGCTCCCAATTTTGGGATCGCCTCAATTTTGGGATGATTCGTTGTCTCTTCAGGTATTCCACGGATGCAGGGTATATCCAGTTGTTTGTGGAGATTTAATCCACGGCTCCTGAGGCTGCTGGGAGAAATTTCCCTTTCTCTTCTTTGTTTGCACAGCTCCTGGGCTTCAGCTTTGGATTTGGCCCTGCCTCTGTGTGTAGGTCGCCTGAGGGCGTCTGTCCCCCCCCCCAAACAGTACGGGGTTAAAGGAGCGTCTGATTGGGGGCTCTGGCTCACTCAGGTCCGGGGGGAGGAAGGGATTTGGAGTGCGGGGCGATTAGGGGGCTCTGGCTTACTCAGGTCCAGGGGAAGGGAGGGGTATGGAATGCAGGGCGAGCCTGCGGCAGCAGAGGCCAGTGTAATGTTGCAACAGCTTGGGGTGCACCATGTGTTCTCCCGGGGAAGTTGTCCCTGGATCATGGGACCCTGGCAGTGGTTGGCTGCACAGGTTTTGGGGAGGGGACGTGTGGATAGTTACCTGTGCTTACACACAGGATTCTTGGTGACTGCAGCAGCAGTGTTAGCGTCTCATGCCCGTCTCTGGGGTCGCGCTGATAGCCGCAGCTCGCGCCCTTCTCTGGAGCTTGTTTAGGCAATGCTCTAAATCCCCTTTCCTCATGCACCCTGAAACAATGGTCTCTTGACTCTTCGGCAGTTCCAGACCTTTTCCCGGACTCCCTCCCGGCTAGCCGTGGCGCACTAGCCCCCTTCAGGCTGTGTGCTCGCAGCTAACCCCAGTCCTCTCCCTGGGATCCGACCTCCGAAGCCTGAGACTCAGCTCCCAGCCATCGCCCGCTCCAGCGGGTGAGCATACAAGCCTCTCAGGCTGGTGAGTGCTGGTCGGCATTGATTCTCTGTGAGGGAATCTCTCTGCTTTGCCCTCTGCACCCCTGTGGCTGAGTTCTCCTCCGTGGCTCTGAAGCTTCCCTCCTGCCACACCCCGCCTCTGCCAGGGAAGGGGTTTCCTAGTGTGTGGAAAACTTTCCTCCTTCACAGCTCCCTCCCAGAGGTGCAGGTCCCGTCCCTATTCTTTTGTCTCTGTTTTTTGTTTTTTCTTTTGCCCTACCCAGGTACGTGGGGAGTTTCTTGCTTTTTGGGAAGTCTGAGGTTTTCTGCGCATTCAGCAGGTGTCCTGTAGGAGTTGTTCCACATGTAGATGTAGTTTTGATGTATTTGTGGGGAGGAAGGTGATCTCCACGTCTACTCCTCCACCATCTTGAAGGCACCAAGATAAATCTTTAACTAGTCATAACCTCATCATAATCCACTCCAGGTTACTACTGTATTGACTAATTCTACTAAGTATAGCAATGTTGCAAAGCTATGAGTTTTTGTGCTCTGCTACAAATCAATCCTGCCTCCTCTGGTAGCAAAGGTGCAAATTTTGAAGCCTGTCCCCAGCTACTAAAACTATAGTTATCATCCAATTATGCAAGGGGATGGGTGGGGTGGGAGGAACCACTAGCAAATAGGCCACAGATTCCCACATTCTTAGCTGATGCTCTATAGGAGTTTTTCAACGACAAATATTTTTCACTTTATTGTCTACCTATAATCAGTAAGAAATGGTTGTTTTTCCAATTTTGTCCAGCTAAGTTTTTTTTGCGGGGGTGGGCAGTGGTGGGGAGAGGATCACCAGCCTCATCACAAAATCATAAATGGAGGCCCCGGCTGCCCTTTTCATTTTTAACCTTCAATTTTTTTAACCAAGATTTCCACGTGTTTGTATCTGTTATTTACTGATGGAAGAAAAATCCACTGAATTAGATAAGGCTGTTTCCTATTTCCCAGTATGCAAATTAATAAGCCTGGAGGTGATGCCAGCAAGATGACAAAATAGGAATTACCCTGCTTCTATCCTCTTACAGAAACAATAATTTGGTAGCCATCCATGAGCAAAAGTACCTTTGTGGGAGCTTTAGGATTCAGTCAAATTGTAGTGAAGCCCTGATGGAGCCCAAGACTAAGAAGGGCCATTTTGGTAAGGCAGGACCACTTGCAGGTGGCAGGCTTGCTGACTGTGGCTCTGGCTACAGACCCCAAAACAGCCCAGTCCCCCATGGACTTGGCTACAGCCCCATTTAGCCTTGGTCCTGCCACCAGCACCATCCCTCGGGTTACCAGGGAAAAGCCATGCCTGCCTATGCCTTGGGTGATGGACAGGCCAACTTTGGTCCTAGCTATGGACCCTGAAGCACCCCTTCTGTGGACCTTGTAACAGGCTCACCATCTGCAGATCTGTCTGTGAACCCAGCTGATATAAAGTATCTTTTCTGACCACAGTGGTCTGAAATTAGAGATTAATTACAGGAGGAAAATGGGAAAATTCATTAATATGTGGAAATTAACTAACACACCCTTGAACAACCAATGGATAAAAGAAGAATTCAAAAGGGAAATCAAAAAGTATCTTGAGACAAATGAAAATGGGAACACAGCACCCAAAATGTATGGGATGCAGCAAAAGCAGTTCCTAGAGGGAAGCATAATGATAAGTGCTTACACGTAGAGAAAACAAAACAGATCTCAAATAAACAACTTAATTTTACATAGTTTTAACCTAACTTTATACTAGAAAAAGGAGAGCAAACTAAGCTCAAAGTTAGCAGAAGGAACAAAATAACAAAAATTAGAGAAACAATAAGTGAAATAGAAACTAGAAAGATAATAGAAAAGATCAATGAAAGTAGGAGGGTTTTTTTAAAAGATAAACAAAATTGATAAAACTTTAGGTAGACTATAAGGCCCATGACCCAGCTCTAGCTCCTCTCAGCCGTGGTCCAGGAGTAACCCCACCTGTCCAGGAACCTGGTAAGAGACATATCCATCTGTGACCCTGGAGGCAAATGGCACTACAACAAACTAAAATCTTCACAGTGAAGGAAACCATCAATAAAATGCAAAGGTCACCTATGGAATAGGAGAAAATATTTGCAAATGTGATAGAGTTAATATCTAAATAATATAAAGAACATGTACAACTCATAGCAAAAAAAAAATCAAATAATCCAATTAAAAAATGGGCAAAGGACCTGAAGAGAAATTTCTTCAAAGAAGAAAAACAGGTACCTGGCCAATAAAATGGCCAGGAGGTACATGAAAATGTGTTCAACGTCACTAATCATCAGGGAAATGAAAATCAAAACATCACACCTGTTATGATGGTTTTTATCAAGAAACAAGAGACAACAAGTCTTCACAAGGGTGTGGAGAAAAGAGAACACTAGTATACTGTTGATGAGAATGTACACTGGTACAGCTATTATGAAAGTATGAAATTATAGAAATTTCTGTAAAATTTTGTTAAATTAAAAGTAGAATGATTATATGATCCAACAATCCCATCTGGGTATATATCCAAAGCACATTATAGCAGGATCTCCAAGAGATATCTGCAGTCCCATGTTCATTGTAACATTATTCACACTAGTCAAGATATGGAAACAACCTAAGTGTCTGTTGACGTATCAGCCATAAAAAGGAAGGAAATCCTGCCATGGGCAACAGCATGGATGAACCTGGAGGACATTACACTAAATGAAATAAGTCAGACAGAGAAAGACAAATACTGCATGATCTCACCCTTATGTGAAATCTAAAACATTAAATCCCTTAGAAGCAGAAAGTAGACTGGTGGTTGCCAGGGGATGGGAATTGGGGAAACAGGTAAATGTTGGCCATAGCATACAGACTTTCAGTTATAAGATGAATAAGTTGTGGGAATCTAATGTACAGCCGGATGACTATAGTGAATAATAATGTATTGTATACGTGGAATTTCCTGAGAGTAGATCTTAAGTGTTCTCACCCCACACACAAAAATATTAACTATGTAATGTGATGGATGTGTTGATTAACTTGATTTTGGTAATTATTTCACAATGTATATCTATATGAAATCATCACTTTGTATACCTTAAATATATTCCATTTTTATGCATCAATTATACCAAAATAAAACTGGATGAAAATTAGTAGTCCTGATTTAGGATAAAAGAATTACTTTCTAAGCCTAGTAATCTATTGTTTTATGCATATTTCCTATAACTAAATGACTAAATGATTAAAATCATTGAACAATAAAGACCTCTTCTTGGGTCTTGTGACATTTTTGGCATGCTCAGATGTCCTTTTATGGCATATATTCAGTTGTTGATTAAAGTTAAAAACATTTTCTATTTTCAAATTAAAAGAGTGAGTTTAAAAGGATAATTAAAGCATGTTTGGTCTGGAATATCTGCAATAAACTATTTCAGCATTAAGGGAAAATATATAATCTTTGTACTCTCAACCAAAAAGGTGAGTCTGAACCAGATAAGAAACGACATTTACAACATTTCATCAAGGTAATGAGAAAATATTTTTAGTTAAAAAAATCACTGAAATTGTTTTACTGGAAAAAATATAATTAAATTTCTGAAGCACATTCACCTGAGGATATAGGGTCGTGTTGTCTTTAATGAGAATTCAGTACATATTTCTAGCAACCTTTTTTAGGTAAGAAAAGGAGAAACAAATTAAGAAAAGGTACCATTTGTTAGGAAAAACAGTCTATATGTATAAGGCAAAGTCTTTGTAAAGACTTATTCAATTCATAAGAATCATCTCTGTAGGGACACCTGATCACAAGAGAGTCAAAGTATATGAGACAAATGAATGATGACTGGAAAGGAATTCAAACATATTTAGCATCAAAGACATATAATGCAGATGGAAAGGAGCCTAGGCATTGTGCTGTATTTACTAATATACATGAATGCATTGATCCATGATGTCATTCAGTCTCCACGGCAAGCCTGTGGGACAACCAGCACTTTGTGGCACATTTCACTGAAGGAGGGATTGGCAGTGACCTCCCACCCTCGGAAACTCTGCCTAGTGCCATGGGAATGTTCTTGGCCGGTGTGGAGAAGGTAATCCGAGGCTGCTGTTAGCATTGCAGTTAGCAGTAATTACCTGGAGACTCAGCAGAACGATAGAGTTTAAAGAAGCCTCCGCAAATGACTAAGTTTTTCCTAGAGAATTTCTCAAGCCCTGGAAAAAAGGTAGCTTATTATATGTAAACATCACTGAGGGTGTTTTTGTGTAAGAGCGAAGAGTGAAATGTTTGTGTGGTGGGAACATGAAGGGGACATTTAAGGAGCTGCAAGACAAGACCCAAACATGAGTGAAATGATGAAAGGAGGCTTTGCACTGGCAGCCCAGCATAGCTGAAGGAGAGGAGTCTGGGGACCCTTAAGAAAGGCATGTAAACAGAACTCCCAAAAAAGTGTTTAAAATAGAGAACAAGGCGAGAGCCTCAGAGAAACACCCAGAAATTTCAGGAGGGAATTAGGTTACACCTCAAAAATAGATGTCAGAAAGATGGAGGTGCCAGAAGGATAAGGGAAAAACGTCTTTGCGCAGTGATGATGGGGACCCCTGAAGTTTAGAAGAGATGACTTCCGGTAAACAGCTGCTGGCCAGATGTCCCAAAGCACATGGCAAATAATAACTCATACCCTCCTTCTGCCGGCGCCCCCCCTCCACTGCCCCTCCAGCCAAGGAACCTAGTCAGAACTGAAACTCTGCAGAAGGCTCCCCAACCTCAAGTTTCAGTGCCTCTAATCCTGCCAGTTTTTCATTTGGGAATTTGTTATTCATTCTCAGTGAGGAGTTTCCTGAAAGATCAACAACTCTATCCTCACAAATGTGACTCACGCTGGGAATGGTGAGGCGAGCCAGGTCTCCCCAGTCTACATGTTATCTGGGCTCCCAAATGTGGCCTGGCTTGCCTTCCAGGGGTTGTGCCAGCGCCAGACTTCCACGTAGCCTCCCGAGAGGAATTGGTTCTCGGTGGAGGCAGCAGTCATTGGCCAGAGATTCCCAGGCATGCCTCATCACCAAGTTACAATGATGGTGGCTCTTGTCGGCAGGGCCTTCCGTTGGCAGTGGCAGGACATGCTTCTGTCAGCACTATTCCTGGGGCCCACCTTTGGGCCCTGAGGGTCTTGCTGACACACGTAGGGACAGTTTAAGCATCACCTTGGACGGCTGCCCACAGCAGAGACTTGCCGAGCATTTCGATAGGAGTTCCTATACACCAATCTGTAAATGAACTTGTAAACGGCCTCTGTAGGTGTGATGTAGTGCAGACTTAAGCGACACCACACACGTCATTTCCCTCGTTTAAGCTCAGAGTCACCAATTCTCTGTCTGCTGAGGACAGGCACATGTCCTCATAAAGGTGCCCCATCAGGAGAAAGAGCCCATCACTCCCTCGGACCACTGTCTACACTTGTCCAGAGAATCTGACCAGATGTGGAGGCAGATAGATATGAATTTTAATCTAGCTTATATCACTTATTAACTGAGTTACTTCCTTAGCTACCTAGCTTGTCAACTTGCCTAGCTCAGTCTTTGTTTCCTCACCTAAAAAGTGTTCTATCTTGCAAAGGGGCTGTAAGGATTAAATTAAATGCAGTCATTGATTTGATAGCACTCAGTTTAGTCTCTGGTTATATGCTACTTTCCCTAAAAAAAAAAAGTGAACCCAAACATACAATAATTCCCTAGTGTGGTGATTCACACATCCCCTGGGATTAGAGGTTTCTTGGCAAATGCGGGGGGCGGGGGCGTATCATAGAGAGGAGTCCCGTCTCTTTGGGGCTGGGTCACGTGCATTGGCGGCAAGGAGGTGGCTGGGGCTGATAAGCCCCATTTGACCACATCACTTGGGAGTCAGGGAAGCCAGGTCTTCCCTTAATTTCACATGGCTGCAGGATCAGTCGGGGAAGTGTCTCAGGAGAAGAAGCCGCCCTCCAGGAGCTGCAGGTTACAAGCCTGCAGTGGAGAGGGGCAGGAGCAGAGCAGTGGCTCCTCTCTGATGTGTAACAACACCGTTCTCTGTAGAATCCGTCATCAGCATCAATGGAAGGGAATCCCATTGGGCGCTTAAGCTGTCTCCACTGAGGTGGCTCAGACACGTCTGAGCATGTCTGGTGAATTTGCATGAGGAGCTATGGAGAGAGAATTAACGATCCATTCAAAACCATCAGTGCTGATTGAACATCTATGATGCACTAGGCGCTGAACAAAGCCCCATATACTGAGAGGTAAACAGATAGTGCTGTGCAGGAAAAGGGAAACAAGCAGAGGACGCTGCGCCACTAGTGAAGTCTTAGCTTAGTCTTAGTCTGGGCTGTCCCGTGGTCACGTGGCTTGGACTTTCCTATGAGCTCTCCAGGGATGTAGAGGGGAAGACCTCGAGGGACAGTGTCTTTCTTCTCACAGCTGCACAAGTCATAGCCTGCCTTTAGCTGCTAAAGGCTCCCAGGAATGCTGTGTTGGCTGCTGCCTGGTGGACAGAGAGGTTCTCAGGAAAATCTTCAGTTGTGACTGGCTGAAGCGCAGTATCTGTGGACAAAGTCAAGGGATTGGGGAATAGGAAAACCAGAGGAGGAAAAAGAAAACAGCAGGCACCAAGGTAGGGTAAGGGTAGGGCTTACCTGTGAACACACATAAGATACCCATGGGGATCCTCAGACACAGATGAGAGGGGCTCTGTCTTTGTGAAGGTTTGGAGAACTGCAGCGAGAGGTATGTTCCATAACCAGGGAAACTCACAAGCAGTACTGTCCTATTGCAGGAGCATGAGCTGACACCCGACTCAGAGGATGGTCCCAGCAATGGTGACAACAGCCACAGCAAGGTGAGTGGAGCAGTTCCTCTGCTGACCCCATCCAAGATGCTCCTTCCGTGTGCGGAGTGTGAGGGGACAGACACCGTGAGGTGTGGGCACTTAGGGCCATTGGAGAAACAGATGCAACTTTCTCCTCAGAGGCAGGGCAGAGGATCACATTGCTGTGAATGTGGACTCATCTCTGGCTCACACCTGTAGGGTCTGCAATCCTCTTTACCCTCCTTCACTCTGGGATGACCTATGCGTGCCCATTTTCAAAGTCTTACCTCTTTTATTTTAATTTATAAAATAATATTATCATTTACTTCCTAGCATACACATTTTAGAGTCTGTTTATTCTAACACTGACCAGGCTAAGGCCTGGCTCAGCACCTACATGCATGGCGGGGGCAACTTACTTAAACCAGTGCTACTCTCATATGAGTCACCTGGAGATTTTGTTAAAATGCTCATGTTGATTTAATAGTGTTCAGAAAGAGCCTATCGTTATGCATTTGTTACAGGCTCCTAGGTAATGCCACTGCTGTTGTTCTTAGACAACCCTTTGAGTAATGGGGACTTAAACTCTTTGAGCCTCAGTTGTTTCCTCATCTATAAAATGGGGAAAACAATGGTTAAGTTGTTATGAAGATTGAATGAGATGATACCAGGCAACTATTAAGTGCTTGATAATAGGATAAGATATTTTAGTACTATATATTAGTTGCATTTTATGGAAAAACCCACAAAGGCATCCTATATGTCTTTGATGTGAATTTGTGTGTGTGTTCCGGAACAAATAACTCATTCTAAATTTTCTATTTTACATTTCCAAACACTGTAGGAATTCCTTTAAGTGGTTATTTTGGGCTGTTTATATAGTCTCTCCAGTGCAGTGAATAAATTTATTATTATTGGTAATAATAAAAATAATAATATATTTACCTTCAACATAGTACTGTATATTAATTCTCTTGTAGGCAGATCTCTGGACAAGCTACAAAAGAAATCAGATCTTTATTCATCCCCGGTGGCCTTACCCTTATTCTGGTTTTGTTAGCATGTGAAAATGTTTGTTCTGACTTACTTTCTAGAGTTACCTTTTAAGTATGGAATAACTTAATTATAGATCCCCCAGTACTAGTAACTTATTGCTATGAGATTTATGTCTTTTTTTCTTCAACTGAAAGCAAAAACCATCCCAGGAAGATTATAGAGCATTTCTGACTTACATTTATGTTAGAATAGCTTAAAACTTTGTTTAGTACACATACTAAAGTTTTATAACCTGTTTCCAATTTGAAGTTTTATAAAAAGATAAATATCAAACATTTAAAATGTATCTGTAAATTTACATGTAAGAATTATTTTGACTCCTTGTAAGGGATTTTCCTTTTAATTTTATATCAAATTTTGTTAACCACTATAGGAGGGCGTCTATGAGAAATAACTACTAAAAAAATCTGTTTTTAAAAATATCTTGATGATATTAAGATCACTGGTCTCCGCTCTCTCTGCAGAGCCTATAAAATACATTCAAGGGCCTTTGTAGCTGCAGAAAAAAGAAGAAATGTCATATATGACTATTTTTCCTCTAGCATTGCTAACCCTGAGAGTAGATGAGAATGAACTGATTATTTTTTAGCCCATACATTCTCATCTTCCCCATGGTGGCTGAAGAATTGTTAACATTTTAAGTTTCCTGAGAAGAAGTTACTCATCATCACCCCAGAATGATAATCGTCAACATTCACTGAGCTCTAGTCCAACAGTTTTCAACACTGGCTGCACATTAGAATCACCTGGGGAGCTTTAAAACTACCATCGTCCAGGTCCTACACCATCTGGTTGGATCAGAATCTCTGAGGCTCAGACATTTGTATTTATTTTTAAGTGCTTCTGGTGATTTTGGTGTACAGTGAGCTCTGAGAAACACTTAACCTAATTAATAGAACTTATTATTCAAAACCTAATTACAGATTAATAAAATGAGTTTCACTTTATAATCCCATAACAATTCTGGGAAATCAGTATATGTGGTCATACCCTAGATTTAAGCTTAGGAAGACTAATTACCTAATTAAGATCATAAGTCACCTTTTTCTTTCTTTCTCTCCAGTATCAGTTTTTCAGCTTAAAGAAAAAAAAAAAACATAATTCAATGTAGATACACATTCAACAAAGTTCAATTAAGGGCAATACTTGTTGAGCAATTATTCCAGACCTGAATTTCTAAGAGGCACTGGAAATGTAGTGGGATAGAGAAAATTGAACATATGTGTACTCCTTTTAGGCAGAGAACATATGAGTCACATGGGATAAGCTATAAGAACTCCCACCACCCCTAGCATTGCTCCACTTCTAAGAATTGTGTTTATGCAATAGAGGGTGTCTGAAATAATTTTTAAAGGGCTCTTATTAACTGCAAATCCTTTTAATGTGAAGCTTCTCTTTTATAAAGTGGAATATGCAAGTTTGGGGCGCTACCGCCTCTGGTCCTCTTATCCTACCGTTTGATATGCAATCTTGCCTCTCTTCCAAATAAAAGTGAATGAAATCTTAAAATACCAGTGTGAAAAGGCCTGCCCAGAACAACCAAACATCGGTTTGCCTGAGGGATTTGTCAGTCTAACTCTTCCGAGATTTTCCCATCTTGTTGTCAAGCTACGGAGCTAGACCTTGATTAAGATCAATTTAGACCAGGTTCATTTTTATCCGAAGGAAAATTTCATTCAGCATTTTTAGGAGCTGGCTGTGTGCCAGCCTAAAGGAAGAGTCAGACCTTGAGCCTGACCTTGAGGACCTCTCAGTCCAACCATGGTTGGAATCAGGGAACGTGATGGAAATTCTAAATTTCAGATGCTGTGCGAGGAAAGTGGCAGGAACATGACTCATCTCTTTTAATCGAAGAAGTCTACTATATTTGAGGAAAAAATGGTGTTTCTCAGAAAACAAAATTTCAAAGAATAGAATGTTCTCTCTTGTTTCCTGTTTAAATGTCTGTGATTCTCAGTCACCCACTCAGCTGACATTTACTGAAAATCTCTTGTATTCTAGGCACTGTGGAATGGGGGAAGTTAAACTGGTCAAACATGGTAGATAAACCACAAGCTCAAATCATGAAATAAAGAAAATTTTAAAAAGACATAAACCAGAAAGGACAAAGAGAATGAGAGGCAAAAACTGAAGGAAGGGGGTCAAATGCAAACTGAAAGAGGACTAAGTGAAAAGTTCTGTAGTTAACCGTGTCTCATCTTTGCCCTTTGGAGACACTGGCAGTCAGGGATATACCATCCCCAGCCCCGCCCTCTGCAGAACATTGGTGAATTGTTTTTTCCTTTGGAGAAATGGAATAGCTCTAAAGAAAAGGCTTACAGATACTGATGTTTGGAGGTCCCCTAAATGATTAGGCTACCATTTAGGCTAACTATGAAAGCAAAAATTAAATGTAGCAGCCAAAACAAATGGAAGAAAATAAGGAACTTCAAAAAAATATAGCAATGCAGGGAACATAGGATAACTTTTAAAATGCAACTTTGGTAAACACACTTAGATAAATAAAAGATGAGACTGCATTCATAAAAAATAGGTATTATAAAAAGGAAGAAGAGAAAAAGAGCTTTTGAAAATTAAAAACATGATAGCATAAATAAAAACTTGATAGAAGATTTGGAAAAACAAATTCAAAGAAATCATCAAGAAAGTAGGGCAAAAGGTAAAGTGATGGAAAATTGGAGATCAAATGTAAGAAAGTTAGAGAATCAATTCTGGCAGCCCAGCATGTAATGAAGAGGACTCCTGAAAGAAAACAGAGAAAATAGAGGAGAGCAAATTATCAACGAAATATTAGAAAATTTACCAGAACAAAAGGATGTGAGATTCCAGCTAAATGAATAAAAAAGACCAATACCCAGACACAATAACAACATGAATTACAGAATATTTGGGATAAAGAGAAGATCCTAAAGATTCTGGAGAAACAATTTTGTTTTGAAGAAAAGAGAAAGAATAAGCGTGGCTTTCAGTCCAGCAAAACTGGTAAATGGAAGACAGTGAGGCAATGCATTAAAAATTGTAAATGTTATAAACTTATCATGAATTTCAACTTAAAATAATTGATACTTCAACTACCAATCCAATATATGGATACAAAAAAATCACTTTCAGGGCTTCCCTGGTGGCGCAGTGGTTGAGAGTCTGCCTGCCGATGCAGGGGACGCGGGTTCGTGCCCCGGTCCGGGAGGATCCCACGTGCCGCGGAGTGGCTGGGCCCGTGAGCCATGGCTGCTGAGCCTGCGCATCCGGAGCCTGTGCTCCGCAATGGGAGAGGCCACAGCAGTGAGAGGCCCACGTACCGCAAAAAAAAAAAAAAAAAAATCACTTTCAGACAGGCAAGTTTGAAAATTACTTACCTCCCATTCTTCTTTCTTAAGAGACTTCTAGTGGCCAAACTTCACTAAAATGAGAAAATAAATCATACAAAAGGAAAATAGGAACCGGCAAAAGGGAAAATTTTACAATGGAGGGAGGCAAAGTCTGGGTAAGTTCACCCACTCCTTTTGCCTTATAGAGTGGGATTATAGCTGTCAGGGTGACCGGCCATGCTCCTATAGAAGACTCTGAAATGTAAGCATTGCCAAATAGGGGTCTCCATTGTTTACCTTGGTATCACATTATGGAGCAATACTCAGTACTCTGATAAGGAATACTCAGTACTCTGATAAGCTACAAAGAGTATCATTTATGTGTAAGTGGTCCATAAACAATGCATCTCAGCTCATCTTAAGGGCACATTTACCTTAAGCAGCTGGTAGTACAGTCAATCTGACTATAACTTGGAAAACAACACCATTTCACAGCCCTCATCTATTTACTAAAAGGCAAAATGTTAAGATGGTCGTTCTAGGTCCGTGCTTTCAAAATACAGTACAGAATTCACAACCTTAGCATCAACTGGGTTACCCGATACCAAACTTTGCTTTTTTATCTCTTTTTTTGAGCAATTTCCTACTTATTTGTGTTACAAGATGCTCTGGATTCATCTTGGATTTTCCCTGTCCCAATTCTAGAATCAGCTCTCTCTCCAAATCATGTATATTTTAAAGAAGAATATTTCAGGAGAAATACTGTTATAATGAATCAGCACTGCCTAGGTGGAGGTTTCAGAAAAAATATCTGAGACAAACTCAGGTACTTATGTTTCCCCTAAATAAGAAATTGTAGTCCTGGATAAACCCCTAAAGTTTACTTTAAATCTAAATCTGGGACCCACCCATTATATGGCCTATACTTGGAATGGTTACATTATGGTGATGGAGGCCTTTTCTTGGGTCTGTGTTCTATGAATTTTGAGTAGAGCATCTAGAATATTTCCCCACTTACGCATCTCACCTGTGTGAGCAGAGCAAGAATCTGACATCCTGGGCATGTGTATACTCCTACCATGCACACCTGTACCTGCAGAAGCCCCGCCTCATCTGTACTGATAAATGAAAATCAGGGTCGCTTGTGTCTATTCTTTAATTATCATGAAGATCAGCGCTGTAACTTAAAATAAAATCTTGGCACTCTCAAGTGTGAACGGATTCACGTAACATTAGTAGCTCCCCTTTTTCTGTTTATAAACTATGATAGTATCTCTTTCTATCTCCACTTGCATGGTGCCAAGACTTATTAAACTGATAGTAGTTAGACGCGCCTGGTACTAAATGAGTTAGCACTGTAGTAACTTTAGGAAATTCACTGGGGTGTGATTGACTTTAGATAAACAAACTTGCCTATAAACGTTTCAAAGTTAAAAGCATGTTTTTTTAAAACCAAAATTTGATAATAGGATGCTCTCTCATCTGCATTCACTCTTTTTTGCAGTAAATATTCATTCATGGTATTTGAGAATAAAGGAGTTTAAAATATTCATTCTCAGTTCTCTTTTCTGTTAGTTCTATTATTACTTTGTATCATAGAAAAGAGAGATTTAAGAATGGTTGCCTGTTTGTCAAAATTTGATGTCAGATGACTTATTTTTACTCTTAGACTCATTTTGCTGTGCCCCAAGCAGTCTTCAGTATTGATGTCTTGAAGTGTGTTTGAAAAGGTGATTCCACAAGACTATTAGATGTTCTTATACAGCTTCACAGAGTTCCTTATTTCTTAGAAACTTAATTTCCAGAATGATCTGATTACCATGTTTGATCTATTACTTCTCAATGCTGAGAGTTTGGGTAGAGTACCTTTCAGCCTTCAACTCTACAGAGTAACAGTAGTTCAAAGAACGTTCAAATCATGATGCTGAACAGTTGTAATAAAAAAGGTATCACAGTCTGACCTTGAAATATATCTGTGATACCCACTTGTTTCTGGCCACCTTAGGCTCAGCATGTCACAGAAACATTGTTAACTAAGAGCACAATTCTGTTTTAGCCTCAACTTTCAGCACAGGGAAACTCTAACCCCACCTCTAATTCTTCCTCACAGGTTTCAGAACTCAGGAAAGGCCTCTCTAAGAAGGAGACATTTTAGCAGAAACCTGCTTGAAGTGAAAGGTGAAGATCTAGAGTGAGAGCAGGGCAGAATGAAGGGAAGGCCAGTGCAGAGGCCCAGAGGCTGCAGTAGCTTGGCTTGCTTATGAAGCATCAAGAAAGTCATAAAGACTAAAGCTGAAAGAGGGAGAGTGGGAGGGAAAATAGTGGGTGAAGAAGGGAGGGGGTCAATGCATACAGTTTTGTTCACCTTGGCAAGGAGTTTCAGTTTTATTCGGAGTATGGTGGGAATCCACTAGAGGATGACTTTGTACTCCTCTGTACAGTAAAGTAAAGTGACTCTGTACTTGACATTGGTGAGGAATGAGGTACAAGTGTAAGCTGAGAAGTCAGGGATGATAAGGTGCCCAATGAGCACATGGATTTCTTGAAGTTAATTGCACCACTGAGGATTTGTGTTTGTTCATCTGCAGTTTTTATTATTGCTTTTTAGTTGTTTTTGTTTGGGATAAGAGTGAAAAAATGTGACCTTGACGTAGGCAACTGTGGCTTCAAGTCCTCTGTCACTTCTTGTGATAACCATTGATTCTTCCACTATTCCTTCCAGTGTGCTCCTATAACCCATTTAGTAAAGAGAAGGAAAAATCCTTTATACTCATTTTGTTACACCAGTACATAAAGAACATTACCTTGAACTCAAATGTTCTATAGCAGTTTTATTCATAGAGTCCTACCATTTTATAAGCACCTTTCCCTAGGTATCTGGTCCAAGTCCCTAGGTCAGAATTTGCAAGGCTTTGGAAAAATAGAGTAACTGCTATTCTGCTGTTCTCAAAATTCTTCTTTTAATCTCACCAGTGGCTTATTGTCCCTGGACTAGGGTTTCCCAGTGAGTCTCCTTATATCCTTGGGGTCAGGTTTCTCCTGTGCTGTCCCCTGGCATCATTGCAAAAAGACCTCTGACAGGGTTTCCCTGGTGGCGCAGTGGTTGGGAGTCCGCCTGCTGATGTAGGGGACACAGGTTCGTGCCCCGGCCCAGGAAGATCCCACATGCTGCGGAGCGGCTGCGCCTGTGAGCCATGGCCGCTGAGCCTGCGCATCCGGAGCCTGTGCTCCGCAACGGGAGAGGCCACAACAGTGAGAGGCCCACGTACCGCAAAAAAAAAAAAAGACCTCTGACAGGTCTACCCTTCTTGCCCTCCAGATACAGGAGTTCATGCTCATACTCTGACATTCTTTCATAATACATGTTCAGCGTGAAATCTGTCTAATTGGCCTTAGGGGAGTCTTGGTCTATGGAAAGGTAACTCATAACATCAGTGCATTATGGCTCTTAGGACGTATCTTCTACAGAGGGACTCCCTGTAACCTTCTAACAGATAACATCATAAGACCACTTGAATAATTAAATCAAACGCCAAATTTTCTTCTCCTGGAAATTTTTGCCTTCAGTTTCTTTACCTTTAAGTCTTCAAGGAAGATGAATCCTTTTATTCAATATCTGCTTTCCATCCTCTTATTGCTTGTTAGCAAATATTTACTTATTAAAGTGACTCTGTACTTGACATTGGTGAGGGATGAGATACAAGTGTAAGCTGAGAGGTCAGGGATGATGAGATGCCCAATGAGCACATGAATTTCTTGAAGTTAATTGCACCACCGAGGATTTGTGTTTGTTCTTCTGCAGTTTTTATTATTGCTTTTTAGTTTTTTTTTTGTTTGTTTGGTGGGATTTCTTGCTTTTGGCAAAGAAAGACTTGTTGTTAGTGGTTTAGGCAAACAAAACTTTCTACCACCTTGTAGAAGTGAAATGAAATGGTTCTCACTTTCAACCAGCAACATCTTTAGACGTGATTGTCTAATCTTTTTGCCTTGAAATAACGACCAATCATCCTGCATTTTCTCTAAAGCACCAGCAGTGCCGATACAGAGAATGAGACAGTAAGGGGGACGTGCCCGGGGCAACTCTGGCGTCGTGGGGAAGGTGCTCGGCTTCTGGCAGTTCATTACTTGTCCCTCCCTTATACGGCACCAGTAGGGCAAGAGCCTAAAACACTGTACATTTTTGGACCAGCTTCATTTTGAATTCTTCTTATTGCTGCTTTTTAAGTATTTTTTAAATTGTCCAATAATGATGAATTTGTTTCTTCTGGTCCCCTTTCTCTGCGTTCATCACATGCTCTCAGTTTTAGGGACATTTGCATTTAGGATATTTACTTAATTCTGCTTTAACCTCAGGTTTCTGAGGGCTACATTTTCACTCCATTGTTATGTTTCGTTTTGTTTTAACCTGCCGCCAGATGTGCCACATGGGATAGAAACACACCTTCTGCCAGACACAGTCCTGAATTCATTAAGTTGCCATTTTCTTTACTCTCTGTGGGACCCAACAGACAAGCACCTCTGTGAAAGGAGTATTTACCCAACATCAACTGCTGCCAAGAAAAATAGAAAGAAAAACAGGAGGCAAAAAAGGTGGACTGGGTAGGAGAATTTATGTGTTTAGAGATTGGAAGAACTTTTTAAAAAGTTATTGTTTAGGGGTTCGGGAACATGATTCCTGCTGCTGCCGAAAGCATCCCGTCACTGACATATGGTCTAAGATCTGAGCTTAGATCATGGAACTCTTCACTTCTGACACAACATGGATTAACATCACAGCTGACCTCTGACAGGGAAATGAACATTCTGATCTCAGCGGGAGTCTCTGTAGGGTGTTAGCCCAGTGGATTACAAAATAATCTCTGGTCATTAAACACATTTGGCCTCTTCAGTGTGTGGGAGAGCTCAGGGTGAACAAATGGGAGGACTGGATGTTATGCTAGGCGGAGGGTAGTCTTGCTAAGTCAGGGTCAGCCCTGGGGTGAGGAGGTAGGGACAGAAGTGTGTTGTTTGGCTGTCTGACATAACCCCTAGATAATCAAAAAACTGAAATCATGTCTCGACATTCTCATAATCCTTTGGTCCCAGCATACCCAGGGAGAGGGGAAGGAAGATGCAGGCATCAGTCCTGGCTTGTGTGAAGCAGAGGTCAGCCTCATTCCTCCGTACCCACCGTGGTTCCTCCTCACAAAGACAGCAAACAAAGTAGAGCCTATTCTTTTCTTTCTTCTTATCTCTGAAGCTCTAATAGAAAAAGGACTTTCAGAGGGTTGGGGGGAAAAGCAGAATAAGTATATCTTTCTTCCAGTTCATTCCAGGGAATAGACTGTCACTTTAGCTACAGCTTATAGAATGATTGACAGTCAGCCATGGGAATGAGAAGCATGTTACCCAAGAGTCACACAGTTTAGAGACATTGTATTTCACAGTGAACTGTTTTCGTTTGTTAAACCATTTGGACACCTCCACTCAGGATGACTCCAGTTCGAGCCAGGACTGACTACAGTTCCTTTACTATCTTTCTGAAATCATGGTTACAATCCGAGTCCTCCACACTCTTCTGCAGGGACTAGCAGAACCAGTGAGGAAGAACACTGAGCTTCTGGAGACTTCCAGCTCAGTGGAATAGAACCATCAGAACACCCGGAGGCCTGGAGCTCTCCTCACACAGGATTTTGGCTCCTCTACACTATGGCATTCCACCCTACATGAAGCTGAGGGCCTCTTCCTGGGGTGTTAGACCTTGTCTCACAGGACCCTCCGGCTCTCCTCGTGCTCTGCAACTGCAGTTCCCTGCAGTGTTAAGTGGTGTCTCATGAACAGGTATTTCCTGGCCAAGTAAGTCCTTCTGCACTGAGGGATTGTCTAAATCTTTATGATGCTAACATGCAACTTGGACCTCTAAGGTAGCATCTTCAGAATAGATTTGACTATGAAACCCGTGTTGTCGTTCTAACCAAAAATCTCCCAGGACTGACACTATGAGAAATACGCAAAGGTAATTTATAGGAGCTCCTGTCTGCTCTTTAAGAACACAGCTTTATGATTCAGAGGAAGTGTAGCCCTAACACTGTAGCCCTGCTAGGAATTGAACAGTTATAGTGAATGAAATGTATCAGAGCCATATTTTCAGATTTCAGTTTAAGGGATTTTTCTTTGAACTCCCTGACTATATACAGTCCCCCAAATATACAATCTCTTGGCTTAGCTGAATGATGTAGTCTACTATCTAGAGCTAATTAGAGTATATACCTGAAGCGTGTTAACTATTAAATTAATGTTAAACTGGAGGGATTTCTACAGTGATTTGCATTAGGGCTCTGCCCTTCAGCTTATTATTTTCAATATTTTTATTAATGGCTCGGATGAAGTCATAGAGCACATGTTTAACCAGATACCCTGAGGACCCAAAATCAGAATGGATGGCAGAGTCTGATCTCAACAGACAGGACTGATGGACCGAATCTAACAAACTGAAATATTATCAAAGGAATTTAAAGTCCTTTCCTAAAGCCCCTAAATCATAAGTTCAGGATGAGGAAGATGTGACTAGGTGAAAAAAATACTTAGTATCTTCAACTGGGTACAATATGAGGTAATGATGAAGTAAGGATTTAAAGCCTCAAGTAGGTTAGAAAAAGTGCATGAAATAGGCAGATTGAGGCAAGATGAAGGCTATTGGCATAATGTTTGCAACTCTGCAAGGAGCACAGGCTTGAGTGAAGTTATGTCCATAAACACCCCATCCCCAGTGAGCAAACAGGCCAGTATGTGCAAGAACATAGATGGGTGTCACCCCCTACACTCCCCAGTGCAATAAGTGCAGCATGACTCACTGAGATTGTAATTCAGGAATGGTTACACATTTGAACAATACTCAACAGTCTTCCGAATTCTTATAAATCAAAGTTATTCTGGTTCACTGACAAGTCCCAACACTTTCCTTGGCTAATAATACCTCTCCAACTGGTCTCTGAGCCTCTGTTTCTATGAACAAGACTTTTGCTGGAGTCTTACAACGGCACTGTTATAACTGTCACCTCTTCCTGGATTGCAGGTGTGCGTGTGCATTAAAGTTGGTATTTCACCTAAATTATGATCAGATTATATTCACAACCTAAAGCAATCATTTTGTCTTTTTCCTTATCAACATTTTCTTTGCCTTTTTTAAAAATTGAGTTATAATTAACATACAATATTATTTCAGGTGATACAACATAGTGATGTGATATTTTTATATATTATGAAATGTATACCACATTAAGACCTGTTACTGTCCACCACCACGCTAACTTATCACTTTATTGACGGTACTTTCTATGCTGTATATAACATCCCTGTGATTTATTTATCTTATAGTTGGAAGTTTGTACTTCATAACCCTCTTTGCCTAATCTGTCTGTTCCCAACTTCCCCTGCCTCTCCTGCAAAAAGCAGTTTGTTCTCTGAATCTATGTGTCTGTTTCTGTTTTGTTTTGTTTGGCTTTATTTTTTTTGGATTCCATATATATGTAAAATTGTATTGTATTTGTTTTTCTGTTTAACTTATTTTACATAGCACAGTACCCTACATATCCATACTTGTTGTCTCAAATGGCAAGATTTTATTCTTTTTTATGGCTGAGTAATATTCCATCACACATTGTGTGTGTGTGTGTGTGTGTGTGTGTGTGTGTGTGTGTGTGTATCACATCCTTTTTATCCAATTGTCTGTTGATGGACATTTTAGTTCCTTCCATATCTTAACTATTGTAAATAATGCTGCAATGAACATAGGGGTACATGCATCTTGTCAAATTAGTGATTTCATTTCCTTTCAGTAAAGACCCAGAAGTGGAATTCCTGCATCATATAATAGTTCTAGTTTTAGTTTTTTGAGGAACCTCCACACTGTTTTCTATAGCGGCTGCACCAGCTTACTTTCCCGCCAACAGTGCACAAAAGGTTCCCTTTTCTCCATATTCTCACCACACTTGTTGTTTCTTGTCTATTTGATAATAGCCATTCAAACAGGTGTGAGGTGGTATCTTACAATAGTTTTGATTCACATTTCCCTGATGACTAGTGATGTTGGTGCCTGTTGGGCACCTGTATGTCTTCTTTGGAAATTTGTTTATTCAGGTCATTTGTCCATTTTTTAATCATTTTCTTTATATTGAGTTGTATGAGTTCTTCATATATTTTGGATATCAACCCCTTATCTAATATATTGTTTGCAAATACCTTCTGTATAAGTGGAGATGGTCTTATAATTTTTATTCTTCAATTTTTTAATGTGATATGTCACATTAATTGATTTGCGGATATTGAACCACACTTTCATCCCTGGGATAAATCCTACTTGATTATGGTGTATGATCCTTTTAATGTACTGTTGTATTCAGTTTGCTACTTTGTTGTTGAGGAATTTTATTTCTATGTTCATCAGGGATATTGGCCTACAATTCTTTTGTGGCATCTTTCTCTGGTTTTAGTATTAGGGTGATGCTGGCCTTGTAGAGTGAATCAAGAAGTGTTCCTGTTCAATTTTGCAATAGTTTGAGAAATATAGGTATTAGCTCTTCTTTAAATATTAGGTAGAATTTAACTGTGAAGCTGTCTGGTCCTGAACTTTTGTTTGTTGGGAGTTTCAAATTTTTTATTGGTTCATTTTCATTACTGGTAATCAGTCTGTTCATATTTTCTGTTTCTTTCTGATTCAGAGTTGGGTAATTGTATGTTTCTAAGAATTTATCCATTTCTTCTAGGTTGTCCATTTTCTGATTTTATTGACTTAGGCTCTCTCGTTTTTTTTTTTTCAAGAATCTGGCTAAAGTTTATCAATTTTGCTTATCTTTTCAAAAAACCGGCTCTTAGTTTTGTTGAAATTTTCTATTGTTTTAGTCTCTATTTCATTTATTTCTGCTATGATCTTTATTATAAGGAAAGACATTCTACTAAATTTAGATTTTGTTTTTTCTTTTTCTAGTTACTTTAGGTGTAAGGTTAGATTGCTTATTTCAGATTTTTCTTGTTTCCTGAGCTAGGCTTGTATTACTACATAATTCTCTCTTAGAACTGCTTTTGCTGCATCCCATAGATTTTGGATTGTTGTGTTTCCATTTTTATTCTCTATAGGTATTTTTTAATTACCTCTTTGATCTCTTCAGTGACCCATTTGTTGTTGAGTAGCATATAGTTTGGCCTTAATATGTTTGTGTGTTTTGCAGATTTTTTTTTGTAGTTGACTTTATTCTCATATCATTGTGGTTGGAAATGATGCTTAATTTGATTTCAATATTTTAAAATTAATTGCATCTTGTTGTGTGGCCTAGCATGTGATCTGTCCTGGAGAATGTTCTATGTGCAGTTGTATTCTGTTGCTTTGGATGAAATGTTCTATATATATCTATTAAGTCAATCTCATTTAATGTGTCATTTAAGGCCAACATTTCCTTATTGATTTTCTGTCTGGATGATCTGTCTATTGATGTAAATGAGGTATTAAAGTCCCCTACTGTTACTGTGTTGCTGTCAATTTCTCCCTTTATGTTTGTTAATATTTGCCTTATGTGTTTAGGTGCTCCTATGTTGGTTACATATATATTTACCATTGTTACATCTTCTTGTTGGATCCATACCTTTATCATGTAATGTCCTTCTTTGTCTCTTATTACACTCTTTGTTTTAAAGTTGCTTTTGTCTGATATAAATATTCCTACACCAGCTTTCTTTTCATTTCTCTGTGCATGGAATAGCTTTTTCCATTCCCTCACTTTCAGTCTGTGTGTGTTTTTAGATCCAAGGTGAATTTCTGGTAGGCAGCATATATATGGATGCTGTTTTTTTATCCATTCAGCCACATTGTCTGTGTCTTTTGATTGGAACATTTAGTCCATTTATGTTTAAAATAATCATTGATAGGTATGTACTTATTGCAATTTTGTTCATTGTTTTTGGGTTGTTTTTGTAGTTCTTCTCTGTTCTTATCTTCCTCTGTGCTTTGACAGATTCCTTTAGCATTATGTTTTCATTCCTTTCTCTCTATTTTTTGTTGTAGGTTTCTGGTTTGTGTTTACCATGAGATTCATATATATCCACCTGTATATATAGCAGTTCCTGGTAAGCACTGCACCTGAGGCTGCCTTGGTGGACTGCTGGGGCTGAAGTCCCTGGCCAGAGGCAGTTCCTGGGCCAAGGCTGCCTTGCCAGGGAAGCTGGGGCTAGAATGGGTACGGACCAGGGAAAGTCCCAGGGAAACTCAAACAGTGGCACTCAATGGTGTCTCTAATTGGCAGTAGCTCTGGGGTTAGTAAATGGATTTTCTTCCCATATAGTCTAGGTACACTTTAACCTTCTGTTTTCATTTGTTTGTTTTTTCTCTTTGTCTCAGGGCAGGCAAGTCTACACTCAGGTCCTTCAGCATTATCCTTCCTTACTGCAGGTTGCTGTTTCAGGGGTGGTGTTCTTGTGGATACCTTGTCTCCATCTTTCCTACTCATTTCTATGTGGTCTTTCTATGTGTAGTAGCTGTTCAGTAAACACTCAGGTCTTCTTCAAGTGGAATTGCTCTTTATGTAGATGTAGATTTTATGTGCCCATGGGAGGAGGTGAACTCAGGTTCTTCCTGCATTGTCATCTTGGGCCCCTCTTCAACACTCTTTGTTTGAGAGCCAAAATAATATTAATGATAAAAACTAACATTTATGGAGTTCTTACTATATGTTAGGCATTGTACTAATTGCTTAGATTCTTTAATTAATTTTCAAAACAGTATGAGAGAGGTTTTAGTGTTTGCTTCCTTTCCTATTGAACTAACTGAGACACAAAGAGGTTAAGAACCTTGCCTACAATCACATACCCAGTAAGTGACTGAGTCAGGACTTGAGTTCAGGCATTTGACTCCAGAAATTGTGGTGTTCTTAACCAGTACATTGTATGGTTTGCCCATACCCAGCTTCTTCACTCTTCAAGAGTTTTCATGCAAGTTTTTCTGGCTGCATCTATTTAATTCTCTTCTGATTCCTAAGAGCATAAGACTTACCCATTGGCTGAAATATAAAATCTTGATTTTGGCTCCTTAATGTTGATTAAGGAATTCTATTATTTTAGCCTACACTGTTTAACTCTAGTTACCTCCTAATCAATTTTGTTCACATGTTCAACCTAGCCAGGAAAAGGATTCTCCATATCCAATCCCTTACTAAAACATAAACATATGCTTAGAATAGACTGATTCTTCCTAGTAAAAGCACTTAAAAGTTCATCTCCCTGAGGACATAGTCCTCAACTGATTTAGATCCAGTTAAACTATTCCATCTTTAGAATCCAAACATCTTTTTGACTTATAGATTCAATAATGAAACATATGTAGTTAACTCATTTTCATTATATCTGTGTTTTGTGTATGTCTTCTTTCATTAGGTTTTGAATTCCTAATGACAGAGAACTTACCCACCAAACTTATGAAGTTCAAGTAATGTATATCAATGGTCTATGTTAATGTTAATAATACAGTCAATGAGATAACCTATTGGAAGTATCTGACATATAGAAAATTCTCAACAAACATAGCTATTATATTTTTAGGAGATTGTTTACTTAGGAGAATAAGTTACTTTCTCTCCCATTTGCTCACCTATGTTTAACACAATCATATATATTATGCTAAAGTTCCTAACAAAGGTTTACTAATTACTAAATAGTGTGTGTGTGTGTATATGTGTGTATAGAAACCAATAATTTTTAACAGAGAAAAAAGATGTTTTCAAGACTTCTTTAAGTCTTTTTTTTCTTTTTTGAGGGAATTATAAATATAATTTTTCACATGAGCTACAAATGTTCAATACTGTACTTAAATAATTTAGGGAATTATCTTGAGTATCTGAAAAGAATACCTGATGTCACTATTTTTTGAATAGTCTGCTTTCAAAGGCTGGTTATAAGGACTATGTCTTAATATATAGAAGTGCTTATAACTGAGCATGACAGATAATAAGATTGTTATAAGTGTATCTCACACACACATGTGTTATATATAACAATAATTATTATTTCTCCACTAACTACTAATTACACTCTTGTCATATTCCATTTCTTATATATATAGGGATCTGTTTCTAACTTCTCTCTTCTGTAATTTGATTTATTTCTACAAAAATACTATATTTTAGTTTATATATACAGAATTACATATACATATATATGTATTTTATATGTATATATCTAAATAAATATTATATTATATTGATATATTAAAATTATTACTATCATATATATAATGTATAATAATATATTATATTATATATGATATACTATATTACATCCTATTATATAATATATAATTATATCATATAATATAGTATATCATATATAATATATATTATTATATTACATTAATATATAATATATTAATATAACATTGATTATATATTAATTATATTAATATATTATATTAATTATATTACTATATTACTTTAATTATATTATATTATAATAGTATTAACATATAATAAAAATTATATATTAATATATTAATGTATATTAATATTATATGTTGATTATATACTTATTTATTAATATATAATATTATAATATATAATATGATGTAATATATTATAAAATATATATTACATATTGTATATATTATAGGTAATATATAATAAGTATTATATAATATCATTATTGTAATATAAAATATGATATATTATATATTGTAAAAATATAATATAAATATATATAATCATATATATAAATATATATAATTATTTATATAATATAAAATATATAATATGTAATATATTTATATAGTATATATAATTATAATAAAATATAATTTAAAATATAATATATTTTATTATACAAATATATATTACATATAGTTATAATTTTAGGTATCTAATTATATTATATATTATATATATTATATATATACACATACATATACAACTGGATTAGACGTACTAAAATTATTTGCTCCATACTTCTTTGTGGTTAGTTTCTATAATTCAGTCGTCTTTTGCAGAATTCAGTCTGCCATTAGCACAATTTGGTGAACTTCTCATTTCAAGTATTTTATTTTTCATGTCTGTAATTTCATTTGGTTTTCGTTTTACATCTCCATTTCTCTCATTCATTTCATATTTTACTTCATATAATTCTAACATCCTTGTCTGCTAATTCCATCATTTCCATCTGTTTCCATCATTTTGGTCTTTTTCTAATGGCTGATTTTTCTCCTAATCCTTTGTCACATTTTCCTGCTTTACAAGTCTAATAATTTTTCATTGAATTCTGGACATTGTGAATTTTTTAGGTAAATATATTTTAAGTGTCTGGATTTTGTTGACTTCCTCTACAGACTTTTATGCTTTGTTTTTATAGGTAGTAACATTAATTGCAAGTTCGATTAGTCTCTTGGGGTCTTATTTTAAGCTTTGTCAGGGAAGTCCCAGAATAACCTTTACTACAGGGATGATTTAGTTTCATTTATATGGTCTGACCCATCTACAGTCTCTAATAAATGACCAGTGAGGACTTGTAACTTTGGTTAAAATTTCATATCCTGCTTGAGTTCTTGGAACCACTCCGTTTACAGGTCCCTTGTCATTTTTTATTTTCCAACTGCATGAAATTTTACCCTATGCATGAATATTTTAATATTTTACCCTATGCATGAATATTTTAATATGAAGAAAGATTCAAGGGAACCCCTGTGCAGATTTCTGGAGTCCTTTTTCTTCATTACTTCATTCTCTCAGAACTCAGCCATGCATAATACAGGGGGTTTCAGTTTCCAGCCATGAAAGAGTAACAGGAACCAGAAATACCTTCCCACTGCAAACACCTAGAAAACTGAACAAGGTAAATTAAACAACTGTTTTCAGGTGTTAGACAACAGGCAGTCCCAGACTGTGATGCCTGAGAGAAGGGGAAAAACAAGGTGAGTCCAATGATTGTCCAGCTAACTTTCTGCTGGAGGCACATTCCAACAGGGAAAATCATTGCAAGCAATGTTTGGTTGTCTCACTGAGCTGAGGAAGCACAGATTGGGGCTCAGAGAGGGTGAGGTGGCTGGATGTTCTGGGGCAGAGTTACAGAAGGGAGGAAACTATATAGACAAAAAGATCTCCAGAGATCCACTTAGAAGATTCCTTTAGTTCATCATACTTTGTTTTTTGCCAGTCAGGTGGATGTAAAATCACAATTCAGCATGGTCTTAATTTGAATTCTCCTGATTGCTAGTCAAGTTGAGCTGTTTTCTATATATTTACTGGCTGTTTGTATTTCCTTTCTAGTAAAGCACCTGGTCAAATCCTTTGACCATTTTTCTTTGAATTGTTTCAGTTTATTTTTTCTTCTACCCTGCTGAACTCCCCTATTATATCTAGCAATTTGTATATTTTTTAGTGTTTTCTATGAAGAAAATCACAGAATGTAAAACAATGTGTTGAGCTCCTCACTTCCAATTCTTATACCATTTTTTCCCCTCACTGTGATGACTAATAATGACTATAGGTGGTGTTATTGATATCCTTCTCCCAAAGTGAAGTTTTAAAAATTTTAGCATTAGGTTTGATGTTTGTTCTAGACATTTTTGTAATTCCCCTTATCAGCTTAAGAATGGCCCTTTTATTCCTAATTTCCAAAGTCTTTTTATTTTATTTTTTTACCCTGGATCTTGACAGAACTCTAAAGTTTCCTTGCCACCAACTTATGCCAATGGAAGTATGTTTTTTCTGGTTTCTCCTTGTAAAGTCCTGATTGTGTGGCTTTCCAATTCCATCTCCCAGCCTCATGCAGCCTTGAGACCACCATCTTCTGTCCCTGTGCAGACATGAAACTCAAGTCTTTGGATTATTAAGACTGAAAACACCCCACGTGTACACCACTCCTCACTCTAGTTAGCAAAGTCCACTTCCAGTAATGGGATCACTATCCCGATTTTCAGATTGCTTTTTTTTTTTCACTTATATAAGATTTACTTTTTTTTCCCTTACAAATGTAACTATGCATTTAAAATAATGGGTATTGCAACTTATCCAGCATATGTAGATGTTTGCAGAAAGTTAGTATTAAAGTTATCTGATCCATAATATCATTAGATCCAAAAATTCTCCAGTTGAATCATTATAGTTCAGAGTGCTAGAATAAAATAAGAAAGGATGGACTATGAGAAACTGAAAGAAACACTCTAAAGTACTTTGTAAGATGAAAACTACCAATGTTACAGTCATCTTTCTTCATAAAATGCCCTTTGGCAAATCAATGATGAGTGAAAGTTTGGAAAGGTCATGAAGATGCAGGGGAGGAAGACTCAAGCAAGGAGTCTGGGGCCCCAAAACTGAGGCCAAGCATTACCAAGTAATAGCTCTGTCCAATTGCTAAGAAGATTCCCAGGTAGAGGACTGCAACCAGTCCACAGCCTGTGGTGCACTTTTGTAAAGTGTGGCTTCTGTGATGTCAAAGGATGATTTGAGGCTCTGTATTTGGTTGTTTTGCCATCTCCATTCCTGGCTTTTGTAAGTGCAAGTCTTCTTAGCACTGAGAACTGACTGGGTTTTCTAGCCTCCTGAAGAAGCCCTGAGCGCTGTTCCTCCCTTGTTAGAAACTTAAGTTTGTTGCCAACCCAACTGGGCAATGTGACAACAGTTGACTGTGTTATGCGCTTTTTGACGTCCTTTATGTGTATCAACACACATAATCATCACAAGAACCATATGAAGTAGGTATTATTATTCCAGGTTTATAGATAAGAAACTGAAAATAAAGCTTAAGTCATTTTTCCCAAGGGTCCATGGCTAGGACGTGCAGAGCTGAGTCAAAGCCAGGCTCTTCCCAGAGTCTGAGCCATTCTCCACTCTGCTTTCCTGCCTCTCAGTATACTGAAGTGCTTACTAAGTGCTGCAGATTCCTGGAGAGCTAGGAATTTCTGCCCTACCAAGAATTTTCCAGAATATTCAGCTTGTGTTGTAGGTAAAAATATACTTTCCCCTCTGCCCTGGCTATCACTTTTCAATGGACACCACCTATTTCCTTTTCTCTTCAATGAACATCTGTTTCATAGGATCTAGGTGACCTGGTTAGAATATTGCAATTGGAGAGAGGTGGGTGGTGTTGCAGTGAATTCCAGCCAAGGCAAACCTTCAAACCCAGCAGCCCTAATGCTCTCCCACACAGTGCACAATTTTGTTTGGTGGACGAGTTTCGATTTAGCATCCAAGTAACTTGTCACTGCCTGGTTTACACGAGAGGGTGTACTGTGTGTGAGCATGTGTATGCATAAAACTGAGTTTCTTTCCACATTTATATCTCAGGCCAGATGGCTCCGGGGATATAACTTGAAAGCATTATAAGTGGAAACAATTCTATTTACTTTCCTGCCATGCATTTTCTATGTAGAAAAGGATTCTTTTTACTAAAAAAAAAAAAAAAAATTGCTAGAGGACAACACTACTTTTATTTTATATATTGAAGGCAATTTACCACCTTTCAATTTAGAAGGAGTTAACTGATGTGAACTGATTTTCACAGCCATGCCATGTGTTATGGTAGTGTGCTCTGCTCGGCAGATACAGAGTAAGTGACTTTGTGCTGTAGGTTGGGTTGACATTGAATCAGTAACTATAAAACGCTGCCTCCTCTGTTGGAAATGAAACTTTACTTTCATTCCTGCTTCTGGACCCACAAGCCTCTGTGTTCTCTCTGTGAAATCCGCAATAATGAATGTGTATGTCTTGATTTTCACTCATTCCTCCATTCATTATTCATTCATGTATTCAAACAAGCGTCTGAGAGTCCACATGAAGGCACTGTGTCAGATGCTGTGATGCGTGTAGGACACCACTCTGGAGAAACTTCTAGTCTCAGAGCTGACCTACCTGTGGACAATGGCTACCTTGTGCTATGAGCACAACAGTAGAATGTTCATCCCTGAGGATCCTTGACAAGGGAGAGGTGATTGACTGGGCAGAGGAGGGGGAAAAGCACAGAATACTTCACAGAGAAGGTGCTAATTGAACTGTTTCAGAGAAGGATGAAAAGCCGTGACACAGAAAAAGATGGGAAGGTATTGTGATCAGAGCACATAGCATACGTAAAACAAAGGACCACATGATGTGTGTACCATGGCCTGTTCTGAAAAGTGTGATCCTACTGGGGTGAATCTAGGATGTGTTGGGCCAGTATGAGAAGAGAAGGTAAGAAAAACAGTCTGTGGCTGGATTGTGATGAATCTTGTAATCTATGACAGAGTTTGGATTTTATTCTGTGGTTTCTAAAGAGCTCTATGTGTGCAAAGGAGACTGAGAGAACAAGAGAAAGCAGAGATTAAATAAGCAGTTGGACGGTGCTTAATTTTTAGTAAAAAATATAAGACAAATTAGAAAGTACAGGAGAAATTATTATTTTTTCCTTTCAACCTGAATTTAATTTTTTTTAAGTAATGAGCTTTTCCATGAGGCAACGTTACTTTCACGTTTGTATACGCTCAGGAAATGAGGCACCTTTTAATTTCTAAAGACGTATTTCCTCTGAACTCTAAAGCAGGGAGGTGGGTAACCTCCTATGATACCAACACTATTATTAGTGTCGTTATTTATTTGTTTCAGAATATTGTGTCCCATTGTCCAAAAAACTAACCAGGGCAAAATAGCTTCTTTATGGGACTAAAACATAACTAAGTTTCTCTGTTGTGAGGCCTTGCTGCTAAACAAAAGAAAATGCTTTACTAGGTTCCCTAGGCAATGTGTTTAGCACTTGTGTTTGGGAATATACTAAAATGTTGTCCAAAGTCAAATACAGGGCATGTGTCAGTACATGAGACAGAAGGATTGGGGACAGGCAGAACAGAAAATCGGAAACCAAAATGACCATAAAAACATGAGTTTCTGAGGGAAAAGAGCTAAGAATTATTTTTAAAATTTCTAACAAAAAAGATTTTATTGTGGTAAAATATGCACAACATAAAATTTACCATTTTTACTATTTTTAAGTGTACAGTTCTATGGCATTAAGTACATTCACCTTGTGTGTCCATCCATCTCAAGAGCTTCTTCATCTTCTCCAGCTGAGACTCTGTGCCCATTAAACAATAACTCCCCATTCCTTCCTCCGGTCAGCCCCTGGCAACCAGCATTCTACTTCTGCGTCTATGAATCTGGTTATTCTGGAACCTCATATAAATGGAATCATACAATATTTATTCTTTTATCCCTGGCTTATTTCACTTAGCATCACGTCTTTGGGGTTTATCTACCTTGTAGCCTGTGTCAGAATTTCCTTCTTTCTAAGGCTGAATGATATTCCATTACATGTATGAACCACATTTTGTTTATCTACTCATGTTTCAATGGACATTTGCATTGCTTCCACCTTTCAGATATTGTGAATAATGCTGCTATGAATATGCGTGTAAATATATCTGTTTGAGCCTAAGAATTCTTTATCTGCACCATAAGGAGGAAGTTGCAATAACATGCTAGTTAAGGAAGATTTGGGCAACATTAGACAAAATGTAATAGTATGATGCTATAATCATCCTTGAAACACCTCAATTTTTATCAAAAAGGCAAATGAGGCCATTTTGGTTAAAGGGGAACAATATCATTTGGTTGAATATAAAGGTAAAAATGGATATGAACAAAGTAAATTGAATTAAAGGAGAAGAAAAGATTAATTATGAGTAGAGAAATCAGGAAATGCTTCATCAAGATGGTGGCTTTTAGCTACACTTGACCTTCCTCTGCCAAGACTGCCCTTGTATGGGAGTGGTTTTAGTACAGTAGCTTTCAGAAGGTCAGAAGGAGAAGCTTCTCAGTGTGTGTGTCCAGTAAACTCTGCTTGTTTCATGAAATTTAACCTCTAGAGAGCATCAATCTTTCATTATGAAAATTTGGCTACCCATGAAGAGGTCGCTCAGAGAACTGATCTCCATTTTCTCCTGCCTGCCCTCTCAGCTCTCCTGATTTCACGTAGAATGTATGATTCCGTGAAACAATTCTTCTAAGGAATACCAGACATAAGCGTGAGTGCAAAAGCCTTTTACCCCAAAATCCTATGCTCACTTGCCAGTAAAATAAACGTTAAGACACAACTTTTCCTCCATTTAAAGATGGTAAGAGAATCTGCCTGCTAATGCAGGGGACACGGGTTCGAGCCCTGGTCTGGGAAGATCCCACATGCCGCGGAGCAACTGGGCCCGTGAGCCACAATTACTGAGCCTGCGTGTCTGGAGCCTGTGCTCCGCAACAAGAGAGGCCGCGATAGTGAGAGGCCCACGCCCTGCGATGAAGAGTGGCCCCCACTTGCCACAACTAGAGAAAGCCCTCGCACAGAAACAAAGACCCAACACAGCCATAAATAAGTAAAGCAAACTGTCAACAAGTAAAAATATATAAACACTATTATATTAAAAAAAAAAAAAGATGGTGAGAACTGCCAAATGCCTATAAAGGGCACAGGGGACTTTTTGGTAATTAAAAGTTCTAAATGTGTAATTTAAATAGGCTCCAAGAATAAATGGAACCTCCCAGTAGTGTTTGAAATGGCAACTGTCTCATGCAGTAGCAGCAGGCAGTAATGGAAAATCCTGCTTTGGCGGAAAAAAAGAAATAGGTTTCATCGTTAACGGTGTGGCAAAAAGGTTTTGTAAATTAACGCATAAATCAGTCCACTTTTATTTTAATTAACTTAGCCAAAAACACTATGAGAAAAAAATTTTGTTCGACTTTAGAATGAACTATAAATCACTCATTAATTTAATGATGCGCTTACAGAAAGTGCAGAAATCCTAAGTATACAGCTCAGTGAATATTCACCAGTGACCACACCCATGTAACTGCTGTCCAAATCCAGAAAGTAAACATGTCAGCACTCCAGAAAGCCCTGTCTTGCTCCCTCCTCACTAGTATCTGCCCCATCCCCAGAGGAGACCACTTTCTGACTTCTAACCACGTTGATTAATTTTGCCTGTTTCTGAACTTTACATGAATGGAATAAATATAGATGGAATAATACAGTATTTTTTGTGTCTGGCTCCCTTTGGTCACCATTATTTTTATGAGATAAATCCATATTGTGTGAAGTTCTAGTTTTTTCTTTCCTATTCCTATATACTATATATTGTATAAATATACCACAATTTCATTATTCATTCTTTTATCAATGGACATTTGGATAGTTTCCAGGTTTGGGCTATTATTAATAGACCAGCTATAAGAATTCTAGTATATTTTAGTCTTTAGTGTATGTACATTTCTGTTGGGTACATGCTTAAGAGTAGAATTTCTGGGTCATAGATTACACATGTATTCAGCTTTAACAGATACTGCAAGTTTCCCAAATGGTGTGCCAATTAAAATTTCTATCTGCAATGTACAAAAATTTGAATTGCTCCACATCCTTGTCAACACTTAATATTTTCCATCTTTTTCATTTTAGCCATGTTGGTGCTAATTTATATTTCTATAATGAATAATAAACTTGGCCAGTTTGATATCCTCTCTTAATGAAGTGCCCTTTCAAGTCTTTTGCCCATTAGTTCTTGGGTTGTCTGTCTTACTGATTTGTTACAGTCTTTACATGTTCATATATATATATATATATATATATATATATATATATATATATATATTCATAAAATGTATATGTGTGTAAGGGCTCTTTGTCAGATAGAGATATTGCAATTATCATCACCCACTCTATAGGTTGCCTTTTTTCTCTCTTGATGATGTATTTTGGGGAATTAAAGTTTTCAATTTTAAGGTAATAATATACTGTACCATATTTTCTTTATGATTGGCACATTTGGAATCCTTTTTATATTGTTTTTCTAAAAGCCTTTTTGCTTTACTTTTTATATTTAGATCTGGATTACATCTGGAACTGATTAATGTTTTTATGTTAGAGGTTAAGACATATATGTACATGTGTGTGTGAGTGTGTGTGTATATTTTGCCTAGTATCATTTATTGATTAAGAAAAAACTTCCTTTCCCCATCACAGTGCCTCGTCACCTTTGCCATTAATTTAATGTATGGCTCTGTTTCTGGACTGTTTGGTCTATCCTTTGGTCATACATTTATCCTTATGTTAATCCTATGCTGTCTTAGTTACTATAGCTCTATGACAGGTCTAGCTAGCTAGTAATGTAATTCCTCCCAAAGACCTACATTATTATGGTAACAGCTTTTTTCATAAAAGCAAAAATCTTCTTTCAGTTAGTGGAAACAGACACTAATATAGGTCTTTCTTTCCTAAAAAGGAAGTGGCATAAAGTGAACTTCGGAGAGTGGGGAATAGCCTTCACTTTATGCCATTTCAGTTTATAAAAGATTTCATAGGAAGCTCTACTTTCCAATAGCAGGGGAAACCTGTTTTAACATGTCTCAAAACATTGAATCTTGCAATTCCTTAACACTATATAGCTCTCCATTTACCTTGGTCTTCTCTAATTTTTCTCAATAGTGTTTCTAGCTTTCAGTGTAAAGATCCCACATTTGTCTTCTACTTGTTTGTTACTGGTCTATGTTGAAGTCCAATTGATTTTTGCAAATTGATCTTGTATCCAGCAACTTTGCCAAATTGACTCTTATGTAGTTTTTCTATAGATGTTTTTGAATTTTCTATATACACAATTATGTCATCTCTGAATAATTCTATTTCTTCCTTTCCTATTCTTACACATTTTAATATTTTGCCCTTGCTTACTGAACTGTCTAGGACTTATATTAAGTACAGTGCTGAAGAGAAGTGATGTTAGTGGGCATCTATGTTTCATTCCCAATCCCATGGCCAGCTTTAACTATTTCACCATTAAATGTGTGTTTGCTATATGATCTTACAGTTTCCCTTTATTAGAGTAGAAAGTTCCCATCTATTTCTAGTTTCCTGAGAAAACTTTGACCTGCTGTTGAATTATACTAAAAGTACTTTCTGCATTTATGAGATTACATGATTTCTCTCTTTTGTTCTCTTAATGCATTAAAATATTGACTGATTATCAATGTTAAACAACTTTGCATCCCTAGAATAAACATTACCAGGTTGTAATATATTATCCTTTCTATATTTCACTGCTTACAGTTTGTTTAGAATGTTTGCATTTATGTTCTTCAGAGATTAAACTATAATTTTTCTTTCTTGTAATGTCTTTGTTGTGTTTTGAGATCAACATAAGCTTGAGTTATTTTTTAAAAACGGGACGAGGGTTGAAATTCACTTGTATCCTGATATTTTTAAATGGGAAAAAAAAATCATAACCAGGTGAGTCACTGTATTGTGATTGGTTTTCATTTCATTTCTTCCTCTTTCATTTCCAATATTGATCTATTCTCTTTAATCTCATAACTTGTAAGTTTTAAAAAGTCTCTTTCCTTTTCCATCTCTTTACGCCTTAAGCCTCAGAGCTCCTCTTATTGTATGAGTAAATGATGAACCTCCTCATGCCTAGCACAGCTAAGTGGAGATTCTCTCTTTCCCCAGGCTTCTCCACATGCTTCCAAAGCAGGGCAAAGGCCTGGTCAGTCTCGGTTACTCCAGAGGAGGTAAAGGGAACTACATGATAGCTTCAACTGGTTCCCTCTTATACAGATTTCCTGCTTCTGACTTTCTCTTAAAGAAGCAGTCCCTTAGGTACATTGTTCTCTTCTGAAGAATTATTATTCTTTGAGTCAAAAAATGCTTTAGATATAGAGTGGGTTGAGTGACCCATTAAGTAAGCATTCTGTGTAGAGGTGAGTAGGAACCTCTTTTAACAAATGTGATAAAAAATAAATCTTCTTTTTGTTCTTCTTGATCTCTGTGGATACGTTATTGAAAAGGTAATTCCCAAACAAATTAAGGTCCATATTAGCGTTCCAAAGATATTTTTCATTGTAAACACGGAAAGAATTGATATTGTAGAATAGCAACTATTTTGCATGAAACACAGTGCCATATTTCTATCGTTCTGACCTCCCATGACCTTGAAGATTGACTATTGGGTTGTGAGGGGAGAGGTCACAGTTACTAAGATAATTACAGTTGTTTTACTATGTCTGGATCTGCAAGTGCTCTCTGGGGCCCTCAGGTCTCTCTTTCTTCTCTCTTGCCATCTTTCTTTGCTGGCATTTAAGAACAGCCACATAATGGACAGACACATGAGAGACCGCCCCACCTGCCCCCCACACACATATTTAAGAAAACATGAAGACTTTGGAATGGAGTGGGGATGCCAGTGTGTAAGAGCCAGCTTCTGTTCTATTTACTTCATGTGTATTTCTCAAGAGAAAGATGTTCCCTTTCAAGAGCCTGGGACCACCCAGGACAGCGAAACAGCCTGAGACAGATGGCCTCATCAGGTGGGCCTCTTTGGACAAAAGTTGTCTTACTTCTCAAGAGATTGGCTGGGGAATTCAGTCACACTGCACAACAGATCCTGGGATTTCAAACTTTAATACACACAAAATTTGGGAGGGTGCATTTACAGCAATCCCTAGCATATCTTCCTTTCCAAGCCCCCCCCCCCAGTCTTCTGCCTGAACTACCTCACTTCTTACTTATTCCTTGATTCCTCCCACTCCCAGCAAATCCCTGTAACAGGGCACTGACCTACTTGAAAGTCAGCTTGCAGATTTAAGAATCCCGGTCCTTTCCAAGTCTATGTGGTTGCCACATTCATTACTCATAAAAGAGACAGGGAGCCCCAACTCTCTACGGAGCCTCTGGTCTTTACTTTACTTTATTTATTTGTTTATTGATTTTGCCACAGCTCACACTGGAGCCCAGGGAGGGTCAGTCTACACCACCAAGTCTGTGAGCACTCAAGCTTTGCTAGAAAGAGCCATCAGATCTAGCATCTCAATCAGGTGAGAGGGCGGTGTTTTTTTAAGATTAGCTCAACCAAAATGTTACGTTTTCATGATTGTTCATACATGTGTGATTTGAAAGATGTGACTGTTTGTATGGAGGCAAAGGAAAAAAGTCTTCCTGCATGTGCAATACTTAAAAATAACAATACCGAATGTAAATAAAAAGGGAAGGCACTTCCTGTAGGTTTGTGAAGACTTCTGAAAATAGCTTCAAGCCTCTGCCAATGTTAATACAGTTACACAGCCAGCATTTCCATGAAAGCATTGGTACCCTGGGTGTTTGTACTCGTAAAATTGTGCAAGTGTCTGCAGCCTGGATGATCTCCTCGCCACAGCCAGACTGTCTTACATACAGTGACTTGAGATTCCTTGGTTCTCGTGCCCACTTTTTAACCCCCAATTAGAAAGGTGGCAGTTATGTACCCTCTGATGTCCAAAGGGTTTCAGGCCTGTGCTGTATTTTGTAAAACAGCATGAAACCTGGCTGTGTCATTAAATCAACACACTGAAGGGATTTTCATCCTTCTGAGAGTATGCATGCGTACGCCTGTGCAAGGGTGGCCCAGGGAACTTTCCTCTCATTCACCACAAAAATGAAAAGGCTTTCTCTGTGTTGATGAAAACAATCATGGTTTTTCAAAATATTTTCACTTAATTATCTCATTTAATCTTCACAAAAATCCAGTGTAGTACAGAAGCCAGAAGGTATGATTTTCACCTTAGAGATGAAGAAACAGAGTCAGAAAAGGCACAAAATTGAATGTGTTGAATTTTCAATTTCATGGTATATTAAAACATTTTAAACTAATTAAGGAAGGCATTTAAGGTACCAAATTAGTGTTTTGGCAAATGAGGACATTAAAAAAAGTGTTCATCAATAATTATGATGACAATCAGTGCCACACGCTGTACCACACACTTACTCACTTACTGTGGGCTGTGAAATTGTGGGCAGTGAAGTCCAAATTCCCTGGGAGATACCAGTTCTACCACTTAAAGGCCATGCGACCAGGACAAATCAATTCCCCTCTTGTTACATCACTTTCCTCACTTATGAGATAACTAATATCATGTAACTCATAAGTTTATCGTGAGCATTACATAAGTTAATATTTGTCAAGGGCTCAGAGCAACGTCTGGCTCAGAGTAAGCACTATAGCTATTTGTTAAATGAGCAAATAATCTCACTTAATCCTCACAACTGCCCAAGAGGCGAGTAGCGAGGTTAACCAAGTTGCCAAATGCCACTCAGCTAACAGGTGGTAAAAATAATCCTCTCACCCAGAAAACTTGAGTCCAGAAGCCACACACTGAAGGGCCATGTAATACTGAGCATTAGCCTTTAGATTGTATTTTTTAAAGGGGACATTTTAACCCCCAAAGTTAAGCAGAACTTACTGTTAGAATAAAGGGCAATCCTCCTCAGAAAACAGAAATTATACAACGTCATAAAGGTATAGTTATATTTTTATTTACTTAATATTTGTATGCGTATAATTCTATATGTTTATATGCAGTGTACGGTGATGCTTCTAACATTTTTATTATGTAACAATAAAAACTTGGCAGTGGGTGGCATTGGCTCATGGAACATGTTGGAACTATTGATTTGGCATACTCTTCCAGGGGACTCTTGGACAAATTCTCTTGTATATGTCTGAAACCCACCCTATTGCCACCTGGCAAGCAAGGCACAGTACCATCTGTGCGCTGTTTTCCCAGAAAGAAAACTCCAGATGTTGTAATAAATAAAAGCTATAATGCTTGTTTCATTCTTTTAACGTTGCTGTTAGAGAAGAAAGAGTGACCTATGGAACTTGCCTCATATAAGTAATAGAATCATGAGTGGTTGTTAACCATGGCCTTCCATTACCTTCAAGAGAGGTACAATTAAAGAGTTTGGGACATGCTCAAACTCCTAGCACCACTTTGAAGAGGTCATCCGGATGTCTCTGTCCTCTACCCACCAGAAAAACAGAGTAGTGAAAACTCTAGGACTGCTCAGACTTTAGATGAAGGAATTCTTAACAGTAGAGGGATGAAACCTGTGTGGGTAATATCTGAATGGGGTTTAATGATGATTTGGGTAGAGAATAAAAAGTCAAAGCAATACCTTTGACTCGTCTTTTTTTTAAAGTTAATGTTGAATTTTTAAATTAAAACATTGTTGATGTACATTACGTTAGTTTCAGATGTACTACATAATAATTTGACATTTGCAGACATTATGAAATGCTTACCATGATAAGTCTAATAACCATCTGTCCTCATACAAAATGATTACAACATTATTTACCATGCTCCTTTTGCAGTATATTACATCCCCATGACTTATTTATTGACTGGTGTCTTGGTACCCGGAAATTTCTGTCTCACTACTTACCAAAGTGACTCCTGATTTGAGTAAGGTCCTGAACAATTCCTCAAGCTTTCATGGCTAATATAGTCAGAAAAACTTCCTGACCGATGAATCCTAGTCCAGGGGTATTTTCATCCTACGATACTGGGTCTTGGTGTTATTGACCTTCAGGACTTTGACACACAGTCTGGTGTTCTGGCAAGTTTTCTTGAAGGTCTTTCTTCAGCCTGATCTGACTCAGTGAACATAGTAATGACCATGTTCCCTGTGGACACCAGAAAGACTCTAGTTCCAGAAGCTTTGCATCCAATCACACTGTAATCCTTTGTGTGTGTGTACGTGTGTGTGGTAAAATACACATAACGTAAAATTTACCATCTTACGCAATTTATATGTACAGTTCAGTGGTATTAAATACATTCATAATGTTGTGCATCGATCCATCTCCATGAACTCTTTTCATCTTGTAAAACTGAAATTCTAGGACCATTAAACAGTGACCTGCCATCACCACCTCCCAAGTGCCTGGCAGCCACCTTTCTACTTTCCGTCACCATGATTTTGCCCACTCTAAGTACCACATGTAAGTGGAATCATACAGTAGTCATCTTTTTGTGACTGGCTTATTTCACTTAGCAAAATATCCTCAAGGTTAATCCATGTTGTAGCATATGTCAGAATTTACACACTGGAATCCTCTTAAAGCTCAAGAAAAATACCCTATTTTACCTAATGTATGTGGGCGTACTCAAAGAGAAAGGGCAATCTAACTTAGAAAGCAGTAACTGGTCTCTCTACTTTTTGACCACAAAGATGAGTAGAAATACAGACAATATATTGCTCATTATAATTCTTATCGTTAGAAGTTTTTAATTCATAAATGAATGTTAATAATAAAATAACATAATTAACTCTTTACTCACTCTAACTTTTTAAGTTTTTTAATTCACTTTTTTTTTTTTTTTTTTTTTTTTTTTTT
>NW_021703783.1:23485676-23629199 GCF_005190385.1 Monodon monoceros
TATGCGGTACACGGGCCTCTCACTGTTGTGGCCTCTCCCGTTGCGGAGCACAGGCTCCGGACGCGCAGGCTCAGCGGCCATGGCTCACGGGCCCAGCCGCTCCGCGGCATGTGGGAGCTTCGCGGACCGGGACACGAACCCGTGTCCCCTGCATTGGCAGGCGGACCCGCAACCACTGCGCCACCAGGGAAGCCCTATTTAATTCACTTTGATGGCTAAAATCATCATCCATATGCAGATGATTCTAAAGTCTATTTTTAAAATTTTGACATCTTATCTGGATTCTTTTTCTTTGTAATTATTGCTGGCAATGTGCATCCACTTACTCCATCACCACTGCAAATCAGCTATCCCAAAGGGACTCGGCATCTTAGTCACATCCCATCTCCCTTTTACCCTCCTCCTGGTCATACAGTTCTTCCAGGACACAAGACTGAAGTATTGGGATGAATTTTTTAGTGTTTTCTGTCATTACTGCTTTTTCAATGTACCCTTAATATACTCTTTTCTCTTTATTCCAATGGTAACTTTAACCAGACCTTAGACCTCTGTTACCATAGCAGGTACTTTTCTCTATGGTAAGTCATTCTTTTCCACCTTCGTGCCACAATACAGTCTGCTGTAATTTAGAACTCCCCAAAACAGGATTTCCTTCTGCCATTGCCTAGGGTAAGAGAATACATGTCTCCTTCAATAATGTGAACCTTTCTAACTTTATTTCCTTCCATCACCTGCCTACTCCCCTACCCAAGACTTACCCAGTCTGAACCTGACAGATAGTTTGATTTGTTCACAATGTTTCCTCCCTTCCCCATTTTTGCCATGACTTCCCTCTGGGTATATTTCCCCACCCTACTGATATTAGGTGTGGGCATGTCACTTGGTTTTGCCAAATGGAATGGACAGAAGGGACAAGATGTTAGTTCTCAGCCAAGGGTTTAAAAGGCATGGCAAGATTCTGTGAGCCCTCCTGAGTTTCCGATATCTTCCATTAGAAACCGTGTTCCAGATTATCATAGATCCTGCAGCCTGAGTCATAGGATGAGCAAATATCACTTGCAGACTACAGCCAAATCCAGCTGAACCCAGGAAATCTTAACCAGACAGAGCAGAGGCATACCTAACCTGCAGACTCATGAGAAAGAAAGAAATGTTCGTTAGGGGAAGCCACTAAGATCTGGGGCTTGTTTGATACACAGCAACATTGCAGCAAAACTGACCAATACACTAACTTCCAACTCTATTTTTCACCTTAAAATATATCTCCCACTCTATTTAGGTTTTCTGCTCTCTGCATAAACCAGGCTTATCCCTGTCTCATTCATTCTTCCAGTGCCCTTCCCCTGTCCCCTCTGCATTTACAAATCCCAGATCAAGCTCTCCCCCACATGCAAAGCTTTCTTTGACTCTCACTCTACATTGTATGAACACCCCCTCAGGTTTAATAGGGACCAAAATCAATACCATGTATTTTAGCTCTGATTCATTTCATTTTCAATAAAATAATTGACTCGTTGTTCACTCCTCATTCACTAATATTCACTTAATAGTCATTTTTATGGTAACTTGTTGAGAAAGCTGATTATCAACATCATAGAAAGAACCTTAGCATTGAATCAAAAGACAAGTGTTCAAATCTTGCTTCTGCCATGTTTGCCTTATAAACTTGAGCAAAACATATAACCTCTCTGAGTATCAGTCTCTTCAAATTTAAAATGGTGGCTGTAATATCAGATTCAGAGAGAAGATGAAATAAAATGAGTATATACTCTATACCTCTTCTTCACTCACATTCACTCACTCCCACCCCATTCTAGCCACTTTTTTTATTCCTTCTCTTTTTGATGCAGCACTCATTTCATACAGATATTTGAAATAATTGGAAAATTAGCATGCATTTTGTCAAACAGACAAAACCAAATCAATCACCTTCCAGTATTCATGCCACATCAGATTTAAGCCCAGAATTGCTAAGATTCATGTTAGGTAGAGTAGAAATTTAAGATATGTTTTCTTCTCTAGAGAGTTTAATAATATATCCTAGAAGTCAAAGCAAAAATCACACTTGAAAACCATTAGAAGACAGTTAAAGGATAAATTGTGCAGTGTGGATTTTGTGAAGTTTAATGAAAAATAAATAATCCAAGTAGTCTAAGAAGTGTAGAAGTTTTCATAAAGGAACTTGGGCTGAATATGCTAAAAACATCTGTAAGACAAGGGTAGGCAGTAAGTTGAAGAAATGGTGTTCCAGGTCGGGTATGAATAACACCAATGAAGCCCAGTAGTAAAGGAATGATGTAGTTTACACAAAAATAGTGGAAAGATCATGAATGAATGAATGTGCCAAGCAGAACACAAAATGAGACTGGGCGAGATAAGGAAGAACCAGAAAATATTAATGGGATTTTATGTGGCTGCTAAGAGTAAACTATTATATGGACTTGGGCAGAACAACAGTCTAAAGGATAGATCGATGTAGTTTATTATTCTCGCAGCTCTTGATAATTATACAAAAGCATTTTGCATTTGTTATCACTTTACTTTCTTTTCCTCTCCTCAAGACTGCAGTACATTTCCCCCTGGTGTAAACGTCTAAGGATTATGGTAAATTATAATCTTTATTATAATTTATAATTATAATCTTTAAAATAATTTTAAAAATTGTTTTAAAAAATAAAATCTTTTAATATTTAGAGTTTATTAGTCCTGATTTCTTTTCTTATTCCCTATATGCAGAGATGAGCAGGGAAGAAGGAGGAAATTATATAAATCTATTCTGTGATAAAATATTACAACATTTAGTAACTTGAAAACCTTTATGTCATGATGATCTTTCTCATTTGGGACAAATCATATTTATAAGTTTATTATATGCATGTTTTCTATGCTTAAAATACCGACTTTCATCCTTTCTTCTATTCAAAATATATATTTTGCATCCCCTACAAAATTCTCTTAAATTAGAAGCAGGTTTTTAGAATAACTGTAGAGTCCAGATGAAAAAAAGTGTTGAATTTACAGAATTTACCATAATATTTATAGAGGGACTGAAGTTTGCACTTCCTTGGGGATCATGCACTATCTGTCTAAAATTATTTGGCTGGTGGATCAGAAAGCCCTGAGCTGTGACTTACTCTTCTCTTTATCAATAGTCATAAGGAAAGAGACCAATATTTCTTTTGAAAGGTCTTGGTTTTTAAAATATTCTTACCCTGAAAACAAAAGTCCACTTAGTTATTTTGCCAAAATATGAGTCTGATATTAACACATTGGCCAGAAGATAAACTTCATGGTTTATTACACAGGGAAATACAGACTTGTGGATGAGAAGACAGATGACAGATACTGTTTCATTGTCTTTTTCTTTTGCTAAAACCTCTTTTCTCTCTTCCTAGACCTGAGGCATAATGACATTAAGACTTCCAGTTCGACTGCCAAATACATTAAATGATCTCATTCATGCCATCCAAATACTATTTGGTGGGGCAGGTTCAGCCCAGGGTTTCCCACTCTAAGGTTGGATTATAGTTCTCCCCTTCTCCTGCTATATAGCATGTGGGACAATGACCCAAAAACTTTTTGTTTTTTTAACATTTTTATTGGAGTATAATTGCTTTACATGGTTGTATTAGTTTCTGCTGTATAACAAAGTGAATCAGCTATACGTATACACATAACACCGTATCCCCTCCCTCTTGCGTCTCCCTCCCACCTTCCTTATCCCACCCCTCTAGGTGGGCACAAAGCACCGAACTGATCTCCCTGTGCAGCTCTTTCCCACTAGCTATCTATTCTACATTTGGTAGTGTATATATGTCCATGCCACTCTCTCACTTCGTCCCAGTTTACCCTTCCCCATCTCTATTTCCTCAAGTCCATTTTCTACGTCTGCATCTTTATTCCTGTCCTGCCCCTAGGTTCTTCAGAACCTTTTTTTTTTTTTAAGATTCCATATATATGTGTTAGCATACGGTATTTGTTTTTCTCTTTCTGACTTACTTCACTCTTATGACAGACTCTAGGTCCATCCACCTCACTACAAATAACTCAATTTCATTTCTTTTTATGGCTGAGTAATATTCCATTGTATATGTGTGCCGCATCTTCTTTATCCATTCATCTGTCGATGGACACTTAGGTTGTTTCCGTGCCCTGGCTATTGTAAATAGTGCTGCAATGAACATTGTGGTACATTACTCTTTTTGAATTATGGTTTTCTCAGGCTATATGCCCAGTAGTGGGATTGCTGAGACAATGACCCAAAAACTTTTTAGAAATTTTTCTTTCTGTCAAATCTTCTGAGACTAGTCACCCTTAAGGTCAATAAATACAGTACCCAGAGTGAGCAAAAGAGAATGATTACAGAATGGGCATATTTTCATAGTGGATATTTGCATGCTGAGTGAACTAGTTCAGGGGACCCTGTCTGACCAAAAGCAGCCAAAAAAACAAAGACTGGGAGAGCTCAAGAAATAAGATTCTGTAAGCCTGCTCTATAAAATCTGAATGTGTGTTGTATTAGAAATAAATGTATGATGAAGCTGAATTTGGATAGTTTCTGCTCCTAAAATTCCAAAGAAAAAGGAATAAAGATTTCTGAGTCTACCTTAAACCACTCCCAAGAGGACCAGGGGACCACCACTATTCCTGGTGTCAAATACTTTATAGTGGTTTCCTATAAAGGAAAATTCATGAGATGACATCATGCCTACAGGTGAAGGTGTTAGATCAAATCTTCAAGGATTCACGCCTTCCCAGTTTAACCCTGTAATTCTAGTTCATTCCAGCCCAACCTCTTCAGTTCACCTCAGTGTTTCCTTCAATCCTCATCCCTCATGATCACCTCTATCTTTCTCTTTATTATGAGAAATATATTTCCAAGTCATGGAATTTTCATATTCTTTGGGAATTTTTAGATAATAAACCTGCCAGTGCCAATTATCCTGTTGTAATTGCTTCCCTTTGTTTTCAAGGCATTTTCAAGATATCTAATACAATGTTATGTGCATAAAAGCAACTCATGATTTCCAGAAAGACCACTAGACTGATTTGTAAAGTGCTTGAATAAATGGAGCTCTTATAAGAACACCAAACTTCTATAGCAACAGATTCTGGGTAAACAAACTGATAATAATTTAAACAGTAGGCACTCAAGACTCAAGTAGTCCACACACTACTTATTTTCAGTAGCAGGAATCGAGACGTAGCCCGCGTCATAGTTTACCGAGGTAGAGGCAAGGCTAGGGAGGAGACTGCGGCTGGAGGAGATGGAATCCCAGGAAGAGCCAAGTAAAACTTTAAGCTGAATCCTTGATTTCTTAGTGGCAGGTACGGCTCAGCAAATAAGGATTACCCTTGGAAATATTTAATAAAAACAGCCTGTTCTGTATGGCTTAGTGGTGCTAGGAAGCCCACAGCATTGAGTATAGTCAAGCATTGCGCTTGTCCAGAAGCCTGGGCATTCTTTCACTATTTTTTTTTTTTTTGGTATCCAATGCATGTTCATTTAGTTTACGTTTACAAAAGAAATCGCCCACCTTCTGCCCCATCTCCCCCAAAACAGTCTCTTTTTACAAACATTTAAAAATTAAAACCAGCAGGGGGGTAATTGTGGGATGAATTGGGAGATTGGGATTGACATATATACACTAATATGTATAAAATAGATAAACTAATAAGAATCTGCTGTGTAAAAAATAAATTTAAAAAAGTTAAAAAATACTAAAACCAAATGAAGCTAGACAAGTGAATTTCAGTACAATTATTTTTCAATGTAGCTGTCATAATTAGAGTTTACATTTCCTACACGTGACTTATAGGGAAATCCTGATTATTGGCCAAAAGGAAAATCCCATGTTACAAGTTAGCAAATTCTAGTACAAAACAGTCTGTTTGTTGGAATAGCCTTTCCTCTTACATAGGTCTCAGGTCAGCCTACTGACTACATAGTACACGAACTTCTCAGGGTCTCTTTCACAAATGGCTCGTTCGTCATAGCTGAAGCAGCATGGCACCTACAGCGGCAGGGGCTAGTGTCCACCTTGGGGCCATGCTGGAGACAGCAGGCCTGGGAGTTCCTCAGTGGCCCCCGGGTAGCCGGGCAGAGCCCCAGCTCCACACTGGGGGCCTGGAGGGAGGGACGAATTTCAGGCAGAGTGGCGCCCCTCTGAGGGAGCAACAGGCCCAGGGAGCTGGGCCGGTACTGGTGCAGGACAGCCCACCTCCTGCCTGTGTCTCCTCGTCCTACTGTAGCTCAGTGAGGTGAGAGGTGGTCCTGCACATCGTCATTGGCAAGAGTGTGGCCCTGCCCTTGCTGCACCTGAGCCAGCCTGGGCAGAAGCCTGGGCATTCTTTACAGCTGGATCAATAACACCCAGGAAAAACTTTCTTCCATGATTTTCTCATCTGAAACTGAGTGAGAGTGATGGCACTTTTCTTCCCTGACACCCAGTGTGGTTTTGAATTCAAATGATGGAACCCAGAGTTCAGCAAAGAGTTGGCACTCAAAAAGCATTTGTGGAGTAAATAATGTATGCTGACAATTTAACCCAACCACGTGTGAGTGTGCACTCTTCAACTTATTCAATACTGTCCTGACGAAGTCAGGAAAGCAGAACGAGGTATTTTCTGGGACCTTTCCGCAACTTACCTTTATTTTCACGTTCTAACATCGCTGTTCCTGTTCCTTGTGTTTGCATGTGATCTAAAAAACAAAGGCAATTTTCAAATAATTAAATAAATACAGTCCCCTCAAGGAGTTAGAACATCACATCCCATCTCTGAAAGGTGAGCTGTGCATAGTGACACCTTTCCAGAGGACATACTATAAAAAAGAGTGAAAAGAGTAACTTCACAGTGGAAGAAATAAGACAAACACTCCCTCAGCCAGGTGACCAAGGTCAACGTCAGCAGTGACGTCATGTAGATAGTATGTACCCTTGACAGATGGGGTGAGAATGACACTTATGCTCTGTCATCTTTCTCCAAAAAACTTTAATCCCAGTCTAATCATTAGAAAAACATCAGATACCCCAAATAGAAGGCCGTTCTACCAAACCCCTGACCAGTCCACCTCAAAACTTTCCAAATCATGAAAAATAAGGAAAGTCTGAGAAAGCCACAGTATAGAGGACCCTAAGGAGATACGACCAGTAAATAAAATAGGGTATCCTGAATCTAGGATAGAAAAAGAACAATAGATAAATACAAGAGAAATCTGAATAAAGCATGGACTTTAGTTAAAATTAACTTAGTTAATAATGTATCAGTATTCGTTCACTACTTGTGACAAGTTTCTCACATTAATGTAAGACTAACAACAGGGCACACTGGATGCCAGGTGTATGGGAACTGTGTACTATCTTTGCTACCTTTCTGTACACCTAAACCTATTTTAAAATAAAAAGTTCACTTAAAAAGATCAAAGGCATGATCTTCTCAAGTCAATTTTAAGGAGAGTCTTCCTTTGCTCTGCCTACTATTTGTAGAACCCGGCCACATGGATTCTATGCCTTTTTAGATACTGTGTCTTGGGTTTGGATTCCCGTGCGTGCACGCGCTCCCCTCGTCTCATGCAAAGTAGTTTCCATTTTGTATACGTTAACTAAAACAAGGCTAAGGCTGCTTGGCAGATGCCAGTTTAGACATATATATACCCTCTTCCTATCTAGTAAATAACATGAATATATTATGAGCAACGTTACATAGAATTTTTCTGGGAAGTATTATAATATAGCTTGAACATCCAGAATGGTGCCTGAAACATTTTGGACAAAGAATGATAGTAAATGAAGTTAATAACAAAACACTAGATTAGGAATTTGAAGAATTAGACCTTAACTCTACCCCTGTTACTAAATTTCTGTGTAACTGGGAAAATTTGACCACATCTCTGAGCTTTAGATGCTTTATTTCAAAATGATACATAGGGATTCTGGTCATTCAACTGGGAAGTGATGCTCATTGGTGTTCATCCTAATTTACTTTACTGCCACTTGAGAAAGCATCCTGAATGTATATTTGTCACAACTTCTTGCTACAAAAAAAGGAGAGTTAGGGCTTCCCTGGTGGCGCAGTGGTTGAGAGTCTGCCTGCTGATGCAGGGGACACGGGTTCGTGCCCCAGTCCGGGAAGATCCCACATGCCGTGGAGTGGCTGGGCCCGTGAGCCATGGCCCCTGAGCCTGTGCGTCCGGAGCCTGTGCTCCGCAACGGGAGAGGCCGCAACAGTGAGAGGCCCGCGTACAGCAAAAAAAAAAAAAAAAGAGGAGAGTTAGGTATTTAGATGGAAGCAGAAATTATATTCTTAAAGCTGGGGCTATAAGCACAGTCAGCTAAAACTTCACCAGCACCAGAAAGGGAAACACACACACAAACACACACACGCACATGCACACACACACACACACACACAGCCCACCACCAGCACCACCCATGCTGCTTGAGAAAGTGACGGGATCCCCAGAGTCTCCTTCCATTCCTCCTAACTTGTTGAAAAGTTTGAGGTGCTAGATGCTACTATCTACTACTTGTCTTTGCTTAAAGAAAACAAGAGTAGAGAAATTCTATTCTCTTTTCCTACAAGTCTGTGTATGGAGGCTGTACGCATGTGATGAAACATACAGCCTAGCCCTTAGATTTTTCTCTTTGGTGGTGAAAAATTAGTTACCTTCTTTATTAGTGACACATCAGGGCTAATAGACGTGCTTTTTGCCTGAACTTTCATTGTCCTAGTCGCAAATCCAGAGTTTGATGCCTTCGTTGATTTCTGTTAGAAGCAGAGAGCACGTCTTCCTTCTTAATGTAAAATGCCACTGAAAAACTGTGCTCTGGGAATGGTTAACATGAGGAAAAGCAGAATTTCACTTAAGAAAAATCAAAGAAGTAATTCACCAGTGATTCCCACAACTCTTTGGAGAAGCTTGGGCAGCCACAATAAGTTTATCATGTTGTTGAAACAGACAACAATCTAAACCACCCAGGGGTCTGTGGGAAATCAAGCCCCAAGGGGTGGAGTAGATAGAAGCTTTCTGGGAGAAATTCCCAGGCAACTTGTGAGTGTGGTTCTAAACCAGGCTGGTGGGAATTTCCAAACTAGACAGCACTTTGGGGGCCAGGGCAGAGGAATAGGAGATCTTTTTCTTCTGGAGTGGGGCTGGGAATGTTTCTTATGAGCAAAAACTAAGCACCCACAAGTTGGACTGGTTTCTTACAGCCAAGTTATAAATGATTAATTTTATCAAGAAAAAGAAACAGTGCCTCTCTGCTAAGCTTTGTAACGGGGGGGGTGGGGGCGAGGGGGGCGGATTTCGTATAAATTTGTGTAAAATATTATGTGGGATTAGCATAGCCAGCCAGGAATCAAGCTCCAGGAGCCAAGAGGAGGATGGGAGCTCAGCCAACAGGAGAAGCAGGAGATGATGTGGATGGAGCTCGCCAAGGCAAGGAGGCCAGCCAAACCCAAGCTACAGTAGCAAAGAAAGGAGACGTGAGAGGCTGGCTCCTCTGAGGGTGTTATCATTATTATTATTGCTGTTGTTGTTTACACAATACTTTTTCATGTCCTCTTTCTCCCACATAGTATTCTCACCACTTTCAAGTTTAATAGAGTATATGATTACTAAAGAGGGCAGCAGGGAAGTTCATTGGCTTTTCAGGTTCAGTTTGGCAGAGCTGGTCTGAGCAGAGATCCACTGGGTTGGGAGGTGGAGGATATAGGGACACAGGTGGCACTCCAGGTCCTTCCACAACTGCTGGAAGACCACAGTAGGTGGGGGCTGAATGTAGAACGTGGGGCTTCACGTGATTTCCTCCAGAATCCCACATTAGAACCACGTTAGCTGTTCCCAGAGAGTCCATAAGTCTTTGCTTTGGCTTACTCTTTTCCAAGTGTTAGGAACGGAAGCTACCAACACATATCAGGATAGGCCTGATTCCGTCTGCTCAACTCCACTCTTGATAATTGGGTTGCTCAGCCACATTCCTACTGGGATAAAAGCACAAGGGAGGGCTTCCCTGGTGGCGCAGTGGTTGGGAGTCTGCCTGCCGATGCAGGGGACGCGGGTTCGTGCCCCGGTCTGGGAAGTTCCCACATGCCGCGGAGCGGCTGGGCCCGTGAGCCATGGCCGCTGAGCCTGTGCGTCCGGAGCCTGTGCTCCGCAACGGGAGAGGCCACAACAGTGAGAGGCCCACGTACCGCAAAACAAAAAAAGAAAAAAAAAAAAAAAGCACAAGGGATTGGGCACAACGAACACATTGGGGACACACACAAGAAGTCACTTTGCCACTGTGGCCTGATCTGGTCAGAACCTAAGCACACACCTATGGACCCCCCTCCAAGCCCCCGGGATGATCCTGGGCTCCTGGTGAAGACTCCAGGCAGCAGCCAGCGCCCCACCCACCGAGGCAGGGGGCCCCTCCTCACACTCAAGCAGCCCTTCTTTTCTCCTCCCCAGGCTTCCCTACACCTTCTCAACACGGAGGTCTAAACTGAAAGGACCCCAGCAATCTGTCAACAGCGACTGATGAAGGGGAGCCACCCCCTGAGCAAGCCAGTAGGAACTGCCCTGCTCTGTCTCAAGAAGGAATTATTTCTGGCTCGACTTCCAACCCCTTCTGCACAACATACGCAGTGTACGAGTGCGCAAGGCGAATCCCAGCTCGGAGGCCCTTATTCCAACCCATCCCCTGCCTGGCACCCACCCCCCGCAAACACGCAGGCACCCCAAGCAGAAACAGCCCTCCACCCTTTCAGCAAATGCTGTGGGCTCTGCTCGGCTGAGAGGAGGGTGACATTCTTTTCACTTTCAGCTGGAATGAAACCGACCATCTTCTCGTAAACACAGACTGAGAGATTCTTGTTTTCTGGAAAGAGACAGGGTGAAGTCTGGACTTTCTCCCTAAGCCATCGTGGAGGGAGTTTCCCTCGTGGAAAAGAGAGTCTTGCCAGCTGTGGCTGGCATCACAAATGCCTAGAAATGGATATTTCCAACCAAGGTCCCTTTGTCTGAGACTTTTTTTCTCGTCTAGTCCTACTTGGGGGAAGCCTACCTATGATTTGCTAGAGTCCAAGAAAATAAATTTTCCTGATTGGGTTGTCTTCTGGTGACCTGGGGCACAAGAGACCCATGAGTTTCCTAGGAAACTGCCATGCGCCCACCTTAATAGCCTGCGTGCTGGCGCAGAGGTGTGTTTGCAGAGAGGGTGGGACATTTGTTCGTTTGTTTTTCTTTTCATTCTCGTGACCACTTTGTGAGGTACAATAGTATTTTCATTTTACAGATGCAGTTACAGACTTTAGGTGCATAACTTCCCTAGGACAACTAACCTAGTAAGTACTAGGAAGTTCTAGCCCGACGGTTCAAAGCCAGGCCCCTCTGACTTCAAAGCCCAGGTTTTTGCTGCTGGGCCACCCATCTTACAAAGTCCTGGAATTCTGCGCCCCAGATGTTCTTAACCTGGCCACCCTGCCTGTGTCTCTCTCAGAATCAGAGCCTGAAAATAATGCTTGAGCGAAACTTCAAGATTGTCTGTGCCTCCCCAGCCATGCCACCCTGCTCGCCTCCTGTAACAAATGAGAAAACTGAGGTCCCACAGAAGTGAGCCACCTGAGGACACACATTTAGTGAACTGTGAAGCCAACATCAAACATAAGATTTTTCTTTTTTTCTTCTCCTACAGTCATTTGAGAGTGAAATAAAATCAACAAGAAGGGAACAAACACAGTTCCCCTCCTTTAGTTGTGAAATAGACACAAAGTCTAATGCTGCCAGGTGAACAGATTTGTTTTCAACCCTAGGACATGATTGATATTTATACTTCCGCATGTGCATTTTCCATCTTGTCCCATCACAGATAATAAAAGCTACCAGAAGTGGAAGGAAAGACTTTTTGATAATTTAGAAGGATAAAAAATTATCTTCGCTAAAACTTCAAACAGGAAGGAAACCTTTCTATACTTGCTTTTGTATTAAATTTCATGTTGCCCAAATAATCACACTAAGAGCAACCTTCTACACTTGTTTTTTCCTTAAACTTCATTGCAGGTAAATAAGCACATAAAGTCAGATTGTTCCTTCAGTAGGTGGTCTTATGCCAAAACCCTTATGTTCAGATCTTCTTCTGCTCAGTAAACAAAGCCATTTTCCTGAGTTTAGAGACTCAAGAAAGTAAGATGATGCATCACTATTTGCTGATATTAAATGATATTTGATCTCTGTGTACAATCATCTATCTGCTATATCATAAACTCCTTACAGGCAGGAATTTTCTTATTAATCTGTATATTCTCAGTGTTGTGCAAAAAGTGAGTGATCAGTACACATTTGAAAGATGAAAGATAAATAAATAGCGCTGGCTGACACTCAGGTTATCTATTCCCTTCCTCCTGGGAGTCAGGATTTATAATTCAAAAACTGGTTGGGAAAGAGACCAGATTGCTTCTTTAAATGTGAAGGAGCTGGGCTTCCCTGGTGGTGCAGTGGTTAAGAACCCGCCTGTCAATGCAGGGGACACAGGTTCGAGCCCTTGTCCGTGAAGATCCCACATGCCATGAGCAGCTAAGCCCGTGCGCCACAACTACTGAGCCTGTGCTCTAGAGCCCACAAGCCACAACTACTGAGCCCATGTGCCACAACTACTGAAGCCCACGTGCCTAGAGCCTGTGCTCCACAGCAAGAGAAGCCACTGCAATGAGAAGCCCATGCACCGCAATGAAGAGTAACCCCCGCTTGCCACAACTAGAGAAAGCCTGTGCTCAGCACAAGACCCAATGCAACCAAAAATAAATAATAAATAAATAAATTTTTTTTTAAATGTGAAGGAGCCACTTAGCCGTTAACCTTTCCACCATTTATCCATTTCATTCACGTGTTGAGGCATCATCCACTCCCCCTGCCATGTACCAGGCACTGGGCTGTGTTCTCTTAGCAGCTCATGTTCCATAACAGAAAACAGAGTAGCAAATATGGACAAGCGCAACAATAAAATTAAAAAAAGAGAAACATTTAGTGATGCCTATACACAACGGAATATTACTCAGCCTTTAAAAAGAATGAAATAATGCCATTTGCAGCAACATAGATGGACCTAGAGGTGATCACACTAAGTGAAGTAAGTCAGACAGAGAAAGACAAATACCATACGATATCCCTTATACGCAGTATCTTTTAAAAAATGATACAAATGAACTAATCTACAAAACAGAAACAGACTCATAGTCTTAGAGAACGAACTTATGGTTACCAGAAAGGAAGGGTTGGGGGGAGGGATAGACTGGGGATTTGGTCTTGACATGTACACACAGCTATATTTAAAATAGATAACCACCAAAGACCTACTGTATAGCACAGGAAACTCTGCTCAGTACTCTGTAATAACCTAAATGGGAAAAGAATTTGAAAAAGAATAGATACATGTATATGTATAACTGAATCACTTTGCTGTACACCTGAAACTAACACAACGTTTTAAATTAATTACATCCAATATAAAATAAAAAAAATTTTTGAAAGGTCCATCAGGCAATAATCTATTAAAAAAGAGAGAGAAAGAAACATCTAACCCAGTCCCCAGGGCCCAAAACTGTTTTAATCTTAGAGAGAGAAAATAACTTGGATGCTTGAAATTGAAAAGGCACAGATAACATTGGTAATCTGTTATGTAACTGCAAAGATAATTTTCAAACTATTACCCCCAAATCAAACGTAACATAGTTATGGCTCTACCCTTGATAACATCACATCTATGCCCCTCTTAGGATGTCTTGATTCGACTACTGTCCTCTTATCCTAAACATATTTTTGCTGGACAAATAGCTCTCTTCGGTCTCTCTTGGGGTCTCCTTTCACAATCACTTCTCCAGCTGACCTCTCTTTTCCTCTATGCTTGCCTTGTGGTCTTGTTATCTGAGAACATACCATTGACAGGATTTTGCACTAGATAATGGTCATACAAAGACATCGGTGCCACTCACAACAAAAATGGGAGGTTGCCAAAGTTTTATGTTTGTTCTCCCTGAAAGTCTGCATTTAGTTAAATGAATCTCCCCTAAATTTAAGAGGTAGTACTGTTTGGAGCACATTGTGAATTTCACATCGATTTTTAGAAATCAGTGGTTAGAATGAGTAAATAATTAAATAAAAATTTAAAAATTAAAATAGGCTTTGCATGAATTGATTGTATAGTAAGACTTAGGGAGCCATCGCTCTCTGGATCGATGAAATTAAAGGCCAATTTCAGAAAAATAAAAGGGTTTTTCTAGGGTTCATCTAACATTTCTCCTTCATTCTTTTTTTTTCTTGCAGTACGCAGGCCTCTCACTGTTGTGGCCTCTCCCGTTACGGAGCACAGGCTCCGGACACTCAGGCTCAGCGGCCATGGCTCACGGGCCCAGCCGCTCCGCGGCATGTGGGATCTTCCTGGACCGGGGCACGAGCCTGCGTCCCCTGCATCGGCAGGCGGCCTCTCAACCACTGCGCCACCAGGAAAGCCCCTCCTTCATTCTTAATAACTTCTAATTCCAAGAAAATTTATAAAGTATTTTGGTATCATTTTCAACACAAAAGATCTCTAAACTAAGTTTTACAGAAGTTTACAGAAGCCACAGTATAAATTAATTGGTGCGTACCTGGCATGTGTTACAATGCAGGTGTGCTAGAGATTTCTGTGGTAGAGGAAGAGCATATAAGACAAGGGAAGTGTCAAAGTGCCATTCTTCTACGGATCAAAATATAAGTAATGAGCAATTATGTTTCCTTAAATGTTGGTGCATGTGCACACAAAAGTACACACATGGCTATGTATACAAGGTCCCTGTCTGTAGAATTACTCATTCTATAGGAGAACAAAAATTGTAGGAATAAAGATTGGAAAGAGAAATATAATTTTTACTCTTGCTTTTTTGAAAAATATGGGTTTTTTTCACATCTTTATTGGAGTATAATTGCTTTACCATGTTGTGTTAGTTTCTGCTGTACAGCAAAGTGAATCAGCTATATGTATACATATATCCCCATGAAAAATATGTTTTAATTTGAAGAGTTTAGGTAAGTTAACTTCATTGTATTTCTGTCACACCGGGAGTTGATTATTGTGTGTTGTTCATTGTTTCTTGGGCAGTTTTCCTGCCCTGACTTTACTTTTTTGTATTGAATTATAGTTGATTTACAACAATTATATTAGTTTCAGGTGTACAGCATGGTGATTCAATATTTTTATAGAGTATACTCCATTTAAAATTATTACAAAATAATGACTCTATTTTCCTGTGTTGTACAATATATCCTTGCTGCTTATTTATTTTATACATAGTACTTGGTGTCTCTTTATCCCATATCTCTGTCTCTGTCTTGACTCTAAACTCAACAAGTTCGGGCTTCCCTGGTGGTGCAGTGGTTGAGAGTCCGCCTGCCGATGCAGGGGACGCGGGCTCGTGCCCCGGTCCGGGAAGATCCCACATGCCGCGGAGCGGCTGGGCCCGTGAGCCATGGCCGCTGAGCCTGCGCGTCCGGAGCCTGTGCTCCGCAACGGGAGAGGCCACAACAGTGAGAGGCCGCGTACCGCAAAACCAAAACCAAAAACAAAAAACTCAACAAGTTCAAGACTGTATATCCTACTTAACATGGTTCTCCTATGCCCTAGCATGGTGCTGAGTGCATGATAAATCCTTGATAACTAGTTGCTAAGTGAGTGAATATAAGAGCTCCCTGCTTTAATCAGAAAAGACTACATGAAGGTGGGGTTTCAGCCTGGCAGATACATCAGGGCAAGTTGTTACAAGTAAGGGAACAGCGCAGGGAAAGACTTTAAATTTAGGACCTGGGGCTTTTGACCTTGGACCATGAGTAGATTTTTAAGGCTAAATTGTCAGTCCTGCACAGAGAATGGGAGAAAACTGGATGGAGCTTAATATTGTGGGTCAACTATACTTCAAATAAATAACACTAATAATAAAAACAATAATAAATAAAGTGATGAAGGAGACTCTAGCTTGTAGTAGAATTTTAGGACCAATGGTAATGTTGTGAAATCTATAGATGAAGAGCTGGTTTTGCAATGAGATTTGTTATATTATGTAGCAGAGGCCAGCAAAATGTATGAACTCTGTGTGAGGCCCTTCTCAACACAATATTTTTATAATGGCTTCCCGAACAGACTGCCTGGGTTCACATCTCAGCTCTGCCTTTTGCCAGCTGGGGACCTTTGGGCAACTCATGCAACCTCTATTCCTCAGCGTTCAGATCTTTAAAATGATAATCATATATATCTCACAGTGTTATTGTAAAGGGTAAATGAGTTAGCACACTTCAAAGTCACAGGATAATTCTTGCACACACAAAGTGCTGAATGAATGTTTATTATTTCATTATACGGTTTAATGAAATAGAGAGATTCAAATGGTCTTTCCAGCTCAGAAATCTCTGCCATGGTTTACCCTTAGCTCCTACCTGGCCCAAATTCTCATCACGGATAATTTAAAGTCTAGAGAAGGCAAACTCTAAGGAAAGGTTTCCAGAGAGCCACTTTTAAAATACACATAAATTACTTGAAAAGGCAAAAAAAAAATCATTAAATCGTTATAAAGTAGGTATGATACTTAGTTTTATATGTCAACTTGACTAGGCAATGGGTGCCCTGATTAAACATTATTTCTGGGTGTCTTGGAGGGTGTTTCAGGATGAGATTAGCATTTGAATTGGTGGACTCAATAAAGTACATTGCCCTCCTCAATGTGGGTATATATATGCATATTCATTTATTTATATTTACACATATAAATATTTAAGTATGTATCTCACTGGCTCTGTTTCTCTGGAGAACACTGACTAATAGAGTGGGCTCAGAAAAGTCAGTGAGCATCTTTCCACCCCCATCATTTTACCAATGAGGGAAATAAGTCTTACAGAGGAAAAAGTTAACTCTCAAAGCTTACTGGGGGACCCAAGATTATCATGCCGTATACCTACCTCCTAATCCATTTTATTTATTTCACTGCTATATCCAACTTCCATCATTAACATAATTGTTAGGATGAGAGCACACTGATTGGCTGATGCTTTCAGAGAAGACCCCGGATAGCTGAAGCAAAAGCAGAAAACACCCTACCTAGTAGGCAAGAGACAGCAAAAGAATTTTCAACCAACAAGCATCCCTGGACAATAAACAGCAGCAGAGGAAGGATGAGGATAAGGGCAAAATCTAATTCAGAAGGTTTCTTCCAATATGTGAAAATGTAAAAGATGCCAGGTAGAGAGGATCCATGCATTCCCCAGGGGTTTGGTTGAGAGGATAAAAAGGGTAGTAAACAGTATTAACAAAGTTTGGGATGACTGAGTCTGGCTTTCTTTGTGGATTTCCAGAGCATCTATTCTGGAACTTCACAGTTGGAGGGAAGTAAACGCCCAAACCCAACAAGTGTTCTAAAAGAAAATATCCTTAGATAAAGAGCTGAAATGTCGGCTACCCTCTTGACAGAAATTGGAACTTGGTTGGACTTCTTTTTTCTCAGCAGGATTGAAAGTCGTACAAGGACTCTCAAATAATGTGTAGTGTTGTTTTTGTTTTTGTTTGTGAGAAACCTGAGGGTCTTCAAGTTTTCATTTCAACAGTTAACGATGATTGCAATTTGACTCCAGAATAGCATAACTGTGAGTAATGGTCTAGGACATCGAAATGTTTTGACTTGATGCTTTTTGCTTTTCTACAATATGCAAGCAAAGTGTTTTGTTGGCAAATTGGATTTTAATTTATGTTTATTCTTTGCCACTAACATATTATAAGACCAGTAGTTTTCATAATTTGAGAGAGTCAGGACACCAGATATTTGCTATGTAATTTTTTTATATACTCAAATGCCTTTAGACAAAACAAGAACCTAATTTAGCCACCCACTAGCCATGAAAGCATCTGGGGTACATAATATTTTTTTCCATGGGGCCTGGATGACTGCTTTTGGTGCTTGTTTATTTGATCTGGGAAAACACAGCTCACAAACAGCATCTGGATTTCAGAGAAGGTTCCTATATTTGCCCCCAAATTCTCCCTTTCAGTCAATGGTATCCTAGTGACTCATCTGCAAGGTCAGAGAGTTGAGCTGCTCAGCAGAGACTGAAGCGCAAGAGCCTCTGGCTGGTTCCTGTAACCACCAAACCCCACAATCTCCTCCGGGGGTGTGCAGCCTGGGAACCTGCGTGAGGTTTTGCCAAGACCACCAGGGGCTGGGAAGAAAACAAGATCTTAGAGCTAGAAGTGGGCAAGACAGACCTAACAAGAGTAAGAGGGACCCTGGAGAGGTCTTCGAACTTGTTTATTTTATTTAAAGAGTTCCCTGTTAAGAGCAGAAACTAGGATGGGATAGGAGGAGGAACTTTTTTTCCATTGAAAGGTATGACTGAGAACTTGCAAATTTTGATGACATGTTTCTCCCTCAGAGATCTTCACCATTTGAGATACTGATGAAAACTGTAGGGCACCGTTTTCTGAGGTCTCTAAGAGAAGCCCAACAGCTTTAACTTATTCCAGCTCCAGTGGGGAAAGTGGGTCAGAGTAAACGAAGAAACAAACAGCAAGTGGTGCTTCTTGAACATTTGAGCAAAGGTGAAGCAAGGCGAGGCTATGACAGTGTCAGCTTGACCTGTAGCCTCTGATCAGCCTGAGAATTATGGCTTCCCTGGTTCTTGCCCAGTTTTTTCATTTCCTTTATTGTACAACTTCTGGAAACAGGCCACCTGCCTAGTTTGAAGTACCTGCCACTATCATTTTTAGCAACAACAGATAGAATTCTCTAGCTGATTTATTACATTGCTACTGCATCATCAAGACATACCTCAGCAGAAAAGGAGGGTTCCAAGAACATGGAGCCTTCGAACTGTCATTTTAATAAATGCATAGTAAGGCTACACAAAGTGAAGAAATGTCTACTCATTTCCTAAACAAGCTCATTAGTTGGTGACCACAGTTAATGTGTAACTCTAGTCTTCTCTTACATTTTTTATCTTCTTTTGTTTCTTTTTTTAATTTAATTTTTGATGTAAGGAAGAGAACTCCAGCTATTCTTCAATGTGTGAAGTCAAGGTCTAGTTATACCTACAAAACATTGTAAATCTGCTAAGAATTGAAAAATATTATTATGTTTAAAAGAATACACAAAATAAAGGCTAATAATTATATGCGAACATATTTTCAAAACAAAAAGGAAAAAAATAAGCTTTTCCCTTTATCGAATAAGTAGGAAAATCTAATACTTAAGCGTTACTAACTTCCTACAAAAACAGTTAATATTTCAATCCCTGGACTTTTCCTTCCATAAGTTAGATGAATCCATAGGCCAGATTAGATTCTTTTGCTCTTTTCTTTTTTCCCTGTCTGACTTTTTCTCCATCTTTTCTTTCCTTTTCCCTTTTTCTTTGTTTCTATTCATAATTTCACACCCATTGGCTCTAGGGCATCATTTTATTTGTTTATAATTTTTTTGCCCTAAATAACAGTGCTTCTCTTGTCTTCATGTAACATTATATTCTTGAGACTCACAGCTTCCTTTGTATCTTAAAATAAATTCATAGTTATAGACAAGACCTATGCTTGATTTATGTATCTTACAGCTTTGAAGAAATGTGCATACCATTCAGAAACCTAGTTCGAATCTCTCTTAAATCTCCCCAGTGCTTTTATAATGAAACTCTATCCATCCCAAAGCTAGGTATCTTTTGTAACAGTCATGGTGCAACCCTGAATGACAATACTGTCAGAGAAAAATTAGAGCTGAATGTACCGAACTTAGCCTGTAGAGAAATTCCATACCACATTTCCTTCCCATCATGTTCATAAATTCTCATGATTAGGGGAGGCAGTGCTGTAGGTTGGAACAATAATAGCCTTTGGAATAAACGAATCTGACCTCAAACATTGGCTCTGCTACTCATCAGCTCTGTAATCATGGTTGAGATAATCTCTCTCTGCCTCAGTTTCCTTATAATGCCTATTCTATAATGTTGTGGTGAAGATCACTGAAAAATTGCATAGGCAGTATTAATGTCACTTAGTATGTCACATAGTCTGTGCTTAATGGAGCTTTAATGTGATGGGAAAATATTTTTCATTGATGGTAAAAGCAATACCCAAACCACCACCTTATATAAGTCACATTAGCTTAAGTAGCATAACAGGAAGGCATACTTTCTCTAGGTTAAATTCAACATGGGTTGAATTTTTCATTTCATTGAATTTTTCACAGAGACAGTGTCTTGATTTGGATCTTAGCTGAATTAAATTGATTATATGCTCTGGCTTTGGGAGGTCTGGTACTTTACTCTGGATGCAAAGCTCTTTTCTGGAATGAAGTCCACTCCCTATAGTGGTCACTAGCTGGTTAGTGGTAAGACAACACTAGGCATCATATTTCACTAAGCACATTGGCATTGCAATAGTGACCACTCAGGGACTCTATTCCATTATTTCTATAACTCCCCAGGAAGATCTACCTGAGTTCATTCACAATCCTGGCCTAGTAAATCAGAATGTCATAATTAGAGCCCAGAAATCTGCATTTCTCCTGTTTTCCAGGTGTCATAGATGTATTTAAGAACAATAATGAAAGCTATAATGTGACATCCGTCACTTTTCTCATCAGTTCCAGATCCTTCATGAGTTTGTATTTTTGAAGCCTATACAATCCACACAATCACAGATGCTGAGTACAACTTACTGGTTGTCAGCGCCTTCATGGAAGTGTTAGTGCTGCCACCCCTGTAATATAGGCATGTGTCCGCTGACCATGACCAGACATGTCTGAATCCCAGTAAGAAATGTGACTGAGACTTAAGGTTGGACACTGTCATGGCCTTGCCTTGTTTTATTCTTGCTCAAGTGTGTAAGAAGCAGCACTTGCTGCTTATTTCTTTATTTTCTCTGAAATGCTCACTCCACTGAAAATAGATTAAGTTAAAACAGTTGGGTTTCTTTGGCGGGGGGAAGCAGTGCCCCACAGCTTTTCATCAGTGTCTCACATGGAATTGCCAATAGTGAAGAGTGTATATAACTTCTAAGGCAATAGAAGAATATATTTAACCCATATAAAATCAAGAAGAGAGAGACAAAGGAACACAGAATAGACGGAACAAATATTTCTATTTGAATGAGATGATAGATTTAAAACTGAATGTAAAAGCAATTTACTTGAATTTAAATGTATTAATGTCAATTAATTGAAACTTTCAGGACAGATTTTTTTCAATTAAAAGAATAAGCAGAAGACATAGAATATAATTCCTCACTACATTCCTTACTACAATTATGCTAGGAACCAATAAAAAAAATAACTGGAAAATCCTCTTATGACTGGAAATTAAGAAGTGTACTTCTAAATAACCTATGGGTCAAAAGAAATCCCAGTGAATATTAGAAAATATTTTGATCTAACTGAAAATGAAAATACATTTCAAAAAAAATTTTTTTTTCCTGCGGTATGCAGGCCTCTCACTGCTGTGGCCTCTCCCGTCACGGGGCACAGGCTCCGGACGCACAGGCTCAACGGCCATTACTCACGGGCCCAGCCGCTCCGCAGCATGTGGGATCCTCCCGGACCAGGGCACGAACCTGTGTCCCCTGCATCGGCAGGCAGACTCCCAACCACTGCACCACCAGGGAAGCCCACATTTCAAAATTTGAATTAAAAAATTACAATGAAAATTTGGAAATACTTTGATCTGACTGAAAATAAAACTATGTGTAAAAATTTGTGAAATGCCACTGATACCATACTTAGAAGTATATAATGTTGGGTACATTTATTAGAAAACAAGAAAGGTTGAAAATCAATGAGTTAACATACATCTTAGAAGTTAGGAGAGGAGTATCCAATTGAATAAAAAGAAAGTAGGAGAAAGAAAATAATTAAGATAAGAGAAATTAATGAAACAGAAACAAACAATAGAGAAGGCCAGTAAAGAAAACGTTTCATTGAGAAGCCAAACAAAATTAATAAATGCTGGACAAAACTATCAAAAATATAAGGGAGAAGGCACAAACAAGCAATATCAAAACTAAAAAAGAGGTAGTAAATGTTCTGCAAACATCTGGGAAAAATAATCAGATGCAAAGAAACCGTGTCTGAGATTTGCTTTAAAATAATCCAGGGAAAGGGGGTAGTGGGAAGAATAAAGAAGAAATAAATTGGTCATGTGTTCAAAATTATTGAAGCTGTGAGAAAGTACATTAGAGTTCATCATACTATTCTCTCTAGCTTGGTATATGGTTGGAATTTTTCAGAGACAGAGAAGAGAGGGAAAGAAAAAGAAAGAGAAAGAGAGAGAGAGGGAAATGAGAGAGAGAGAGAGAGAGAAATGAGAGGGAGAGAGGGAGAGAAAGAGAAAGGGAGAGAGGGAGGAAGGGAGGGAGGGAGGAAGGAAAGGGAATTTATCGAAGAGTAATATTTGTAGAATGTTCCAGTTTACACCGTTTGACTTCGTATCCCAGCTGCTTCTTATTTCACCTGAGTTGTCCTTTTGTGACAAAGTATCAATTTTTAATACTTGCCGTAAAATAATCTTGACGAACTGGGTACACCTCCTTTTTGTACGTTCACCTAATACCATTGCTTTATCTAGTTTCATATGTAATATATGTTCAATGAACAAAGTTCTCACTATACAACTGAAGAGAAATGGTAATCTGCCACTCTTTTTGCTAGCCCTAACCATCCTAGCTAACACCTCCTTCTACAGGCAACAAGCAAGGCACCAGTTGATCAAATGAGGTGCACTTTGCAGGAAGGGCACCCGCATCTGACTCTGGGCTCTGGCGGAAGTAAAAGACTGCTCAACACGGCTGTCCTGTCAGCTACTTGGTGTTCTAGTGAGTTGTGCCATGACTCATGCTATGACCTGTGAGATGCAAGAAATCGCCAGGCTGCCAGTGGTGGAGTCTGAGAGGAAAGTGAGAAATTACAAGTTAAATGAGGAATTTATGTGGGAAAACAGCTGTGTAGTCCTGCCATAAGGTGTATAGACTAGAAAAACCTAAACTCTCTTGCTATAATGGTTTGTTATTTATTGAATGGAGTAAAACCTATAACTGTACACTTCTTCACTGTTAGGTAACGCTTTCTTATTTTCTAATACTGTCGAACTTTGAATTTTAGAAAAAAATTTGTATTGAATTTCAGTTTCAAGGGTGTTGCTGATAAACACGTTATTTACACAAAATGTTAGTTTACATTTACCAGTCATTATAGGAGCCATAGCATTATTCCTCACCACACACACACACACAAAAGACAGAAGACACTAATCTGCTAAAGTATCAGTATTCTACTTCAAAATTAATAGTTATTTTCAGAAGGCTATTCCTGAAGACAAAAGTTAGCACAAGCAGCTGCAGAAGGTGTTATTTACACATCATTCTGTGAAGCATGATTTTTCATTTAGATCAAATGAGTGCTGTAATTAATATCACTCATTTTGTTAAATATAAGGTTTCTTGTGCACATATGAAAAGTGAAGTGACAGCCATGAATGTATTGGCTCCATTAGTTCAATAACTTCCCAAACATGTAAACACTGGCCTTATGCTACTGTCATCAGAGACTTCAAATGGAAAATCAGTTAATTCAATAATGCTTTTGTTGTTTACCAGAGTCAAGTGCTAGGGAGTTCATTTACGCAGAAGCAAATGCTTGGGTGTTCATTCTGTTGAAAGTAAAATGAGACATTTTTGTGAATACTATTGTAAATTTCATTTAAAAGCTCAACAATGAAGACAAAATTATGTGCTTTTGTGATAAAGATACAAATTTTGGTGAAACATGACACCAATATGAGGCAATATTCTTACTAAATTTCAAACTTGTGTCACACAAGTTTCAAACTTGGGGTACACACGCTAATTCATAATTACATCCAAAGAAGCTGCTATATTCTGCTAATTGAAATAAAAGCTCTAGTTGTCAGTACTTACAGAGATACGTAAATTTTGACAATGAAATAAAAAATTTTACAATCAGCTTAATATTGAATATTTATATATATAGTTGTATATATATATAAAATTAATATTAATTCAACCTCAATGTCCTACAATGCTTTTGAGGTTCTTCATAAATAAGACCTCTAAAATTTGGTTTTATTTTTCTCAAAATCAGTTGGAAAACTTTAATGAAAATATTCACCAAATGGAACAGCATAAACCTTCAGCTCTCAGAATTATTAATTGTAATTAAGTAACAAAGCTTTCAGAGAGATGGAAATATAAATATTGATACATTCCTTTAAAAACAAGGAGGACCTGGAGAAATAAACTATGGGAACTCATATGGTGTACAAGATTTTGCATTAAAACACTATAATTGAGACATGTGATATTTTAACTTGACATAAGAATTATTTGATGGAGTTCCTACTTCTAATTGGGTAAATTTATATTCTGAACTGGAGTGGAATGAAATTGAAAAGACCCAAAATTTTGCAGCATATAAATTTAGTGAATGCTCAAGAGTCAAAACCATAGACCACTTGTTTGATGAATTTTGCCTTGCAAAAATATTTTTCAAAGAAATGTACTCTGAATTGAAGCAAAAAGACAGGACAAGCAAAATATTTGGACTGAAATATTTATGTATTTCATTATGAAAAAAATAATAAAATTTATTCCAGGAAACTACTATGAGCTTTGAGGTACCTCAACACCTGTAGAAAGAGTATGTTCTCAATTAAAAATATTTTGATCTACAAAGAAAAGTCAATTGAAATTGTCAGCAATACCAAATATACAAAGATAAAACCAATTTCGAAAACACTGTGGGCAATTACATGAAAAAGGTTAAAAATAATAAGACAATATTGTAAAAAGTATATTCTTCAGAAAAATATCAGTGGTACAATAATATCAGTGACAAATACAGCCAATAAATTAATTAAATGACATGACTATTTACTAAGAACAAACATTTTTAGGTCATTTTATAATGTTTAGGAATTGAATATAAAAATTTTTTTTTTGCATTAATGAAAATAGATATGCTACTTATATTTTATAGAAAGGCTTTTATCTTTTAAAATAGACTTTCAATCATTTTATAAGTACACCACAATAACAAAATCAATTTAGGTAAATAAATAAATACATCAAAAATAAAGAATTTCAATAATTTGTAGTACCCTTCTCACTCTCAAAACTGTTCCAGTAGGATTATGAATCATATCATCACTATCATTGTGAACAACTTGAAGAAAAGGAACTTGGAAACTTACATTACATATTTTTACAAGCTTCCAAATACATCTGACTTACCTAAAAATATTTAATTACCAAAGATGAAAGAAGGAATTGAAAATGTAAACAATACTATCACTATTAAACAAATAAACTCTGTAAATAAATATCTTCACCCAGAGAAAACTCCAGGCCAAGAGCAGTTACCAATGAAGTTTAGCAAACATTCAGGAAGGAACAATGCCATTTTTACACAAACACAGAGAAAAGAAAATGTGGGAAAGCTTGACATTTTTATTTTATAATGCCAGCATAACATTTATGACAAAACTTGACAAAGGCATTATGGGGGAAAAAATTACCGACAAATCTAACTCATGAACATACAAGCAAAATTCTTAAACACTGTATCAGCAAGCCACACCAGGATTACTACAACATAACTAATTTTGATTAGACCAGGAAAGTAAAATTTGTTTAACATTAGAAAAGCAATCAGTATACTTCACCACATTAAGAGAATTATGTAGAAAGAAATTATCTCAATATGAGCAGAGAAACATTTGAAAAGATTTAACATATATTTATGATTTAAAAAAAATTCCTAGTGAACTAGGAATATAAAGAAACTTTCTTAATCTATGAAGAGTATCTACAAAAAACCTTCAGCAGACATCTTACTTTATGGCAATACATTTTGAAAGCTTTTCCTTTGAGATCAGAAACAAGAATAAGATGGCCACTAACACCACTTCTACTCAAAATCATGATGTCCTATAAGAAAAATAAGTAGGAAATATAAAGATTGAAAATGAAATTCTTATTATTCACAGATGATGTGATTATATAGAAATTTTACAATAAAAAATGGCTTTTAAAAATTGCTGGATAAAGATAAATATACAAAAAAAACCAATTTGGGTTGTATTCAATTGCAACTAACAAAAAGGGAAGTTTTTTGAAGTTTTTGAAAGATGTCATTCTCAGTAGTATCAAATTACCAAATATCTAGGGATAAATCTAAAGAAAGCCTCGTAAGACCTCTACATAGAACTTTATAAAGTATATAGTAGAAAAATCAAAGAAAACATAATTAAGTAAATATGCTTATGGAATGGTAAAGTTAACATTAAGATGTCAGTTCTCCCCAAACTGATATTGATAATTTAATGCAATCCCCCCAAAAAATCCTAAAGTGTTTTTTTGGATAATTTTGGTGGGTCTTGAAAAGCTGATTCTAAAATTTCTGTTAAAAGATTAAGAAAGCCAAGACTGTCCAAGAATCATCTGAAGGAAAACCAAGTAAGGATTTGCTCTCACAAATATCATATATCAACACTTATTATTTATAAAGTGGCAGTAATTAAGACAGTGTAATATTGGCTCAAGGATCAATAGATAGACCTATAAGAAAAAGTAAAGAATCTATATAGCCCTACCCACATGTGGACTCTAGATTGAAGACAACGGTGGCACTGTATAGCCATGAAAAAATTATATCTCTTTAATAAGTAGTTTGGGGACAGTTGGATATACACAAGGACAAAATGAAACATCTTCTACCTTAAATTGCATGCAACTATCTACTTCAGGTAGATTGTAGAGCTAAATGTGAATGGTAAAACAATAAAGTTCTAAAATATAATATAGGAGAGTATATGCATTACTGAAGGGAAGGCATTATCATTGAAAGAAAAGATTAATACATTGGAATATGTTAAATTAAAAATGTATTCCTCAAAAGACATCAACAGAGTGAAAGGCAAGCCACAGAGATAAAGAAGATATTTACCATCCTTAAACTAACAAAGGGCTTATATCCAGAAAATATAGAGAAATCGATAAGAAAACGGTCCATTTGATAGAAAAATGACCAAAACAATACTTTACAAAAGAGGATATACAAATAGCCAATAAACACATTAAAAAGGCTCAATTTCACTGTCATCAAGGAAATGCAAATTAAAACCACAATGCAGCACCACTACACAATTGTCAGAATGGATAAAATGAAAAAGACAGATAACAATTGCTTATGAGTATGTAGAATAACTGGAATTAATCACTGGTAGAAGTGTAAAGCATACAACCACTTTAGAAAACTGGTCATACTTATTAAAGCTGAACATTCACATATCTTATAAATCCAACAGTTCTACTCCAACAGAAATAAAAACACATTTGCACACACAAAAAAAAGCAGATACAAGAATATTCACAGCAGCATTATTCATCATATCTCCTAACTGAAAACTTTCCAAATGTCCACTTATGGTATATTCTTCTCAGGGAAAGCTATTCAACATTGAAAACGATTGAGCTACAGTTACACCCACAACTTAAATGAACTTTCCAAATATATTGTTGAGTGAAAAAAGTCAGATACAAATGAATATATGCCATATTACTGTAGTGCGGTGTTAACAGTTACGATACTCACAGGGGAAATGACCAGATGTTTCTAGATTACCAAGATATCTCAAGATTTCTTTAAATAACTCAGAAAAAAAATCAATCTTCTTAATCACCGAGTAAAAAATACGCTTTCACTTTGATAAAATCAAAAGTAGAGCTAAAGGGGAGGGATAGATTGGGAGTTTGGGATTGACATGTACACACAGCTATAGTTAAAATAGATAACCAACAAGGACTTACTGTATAACACAGGGAATGCTTCTCAATATTCTGTAATAACCAAAATGGGAAACAAATTTGAAAAAGAATAGATACATGTTTACGTATAAATGAATCACTTTGCTGTACACCTGAAACTAACACAACTTTGTTAATCAACTAGGCTCCAAAGTAAAAAAGTAAATAAATAAAAGTAGAGCTAAAGATCTTTTCCCAAGAGGGAATTGTGCATGCTTGGGTAGCATGCCTGGGGAAAAAAACAAGAGTATAATAATATTTTTGTGTCATAGTGCATGAGTCCAAATCTTGATTCTACCGTTTACCAGCTGGAAGATTTTAGGCAAGTTACTTACCTTCTCTGTGTCTCAATTAATTCATCTGTAAAAAGAGGATGATAATACTTACCTTACAGGATTGTTGGAAGAGTTAAATTATATAATACAAGCAAAATATGTAAAGCACCTAGTGTTTAATAGTCACTAATGACACTCAATAAATGGGTGTTATGCTACACTTGTATGTTTTAACAGTTAAGTTCATGGAAAGGAAGAGAACTAATGTTCTCTGAGTCTATTAGGCTTCAGTTACCACATCAGCCAATTTCTATATTTTAATTCAGTCCACAAAATAATATTATTGAGTAAATATAATTTCTAATTATAGTATTAGGGAAACATATTATGGGAGAGACGTCTGATCTTGCCCAAGAGAGATGTCTGATCTTGCCGAAGACCAGACAACTTGTTTTGGAATAAAGGTCTTTTTGTCATAAATAATTGGAAGCTCACATATCTGGCAATAAAATTTGAAACCTTCTCCATGCATTTCTGTCTTTTTGTTTTATAAAATGGCCCCCTTTTTTTCAGGGTCAGCAAAATTCTCAGACTCCATTTCTTCATTTTGTTTTACATTTCTTGCCTAATCCTTATCTAAGCAGCCAATCCCTCCCCAAAACCCAGTCATTTCCTTCTGGATCCAGACCTGCAGTTAGACTAGTCACTCCTTGGTACAAGTAGGGGTTTGCTCCAGGATCTCCCATGGATACAAAAATCTGTGGATGCTCATCTCTGGTTAGCAGAAGGCCAACTGTGATAGGTAGAAGTGAAATGAATAGAAGGGGACGTTCTGTTAGGGGCTTTTTACATGTCCTGCTCTAGGGGGTCAGTGTAATTGACTTCACAGCTTAGGAAGAGAAGTTACACTTATCCATCCCTGATTCACCACCACCACCCACTCCTAACACATACTCCTTGCTGTTGTCTGTAAGTTGATTTTAAATTAGCCTCTAAGTGTATCTCAAAGTTTAAAGAATTATGAGGTTTTAATATTCCCAGGACCCCACCAAAAAGTCAAATTAAAAAAAACAGAAATCAAGAACAAGAACCAGTGGCGTGGAAGGTCCTTTTCATGGTTGTTCGGAAAAATAAGTGCTGTATTTTCTTCCATGAGAAGTAAGGGACACAAGCTTGAGGGAACGAGGTCATAAAGCATTAAGAACCATGCCAGTGGTGAGGGAAAAGAAAACCAGTCGTGCCATTTACTCCTCCTCCTGGTTGAGGCTGCTCTCCAGAAGGGCTGCCCAGTCTTCCTGTGGTAAAATGGGAGGAGCTAGCATGCATACCTTAGGAGCATAACCATGATGAACACTGACACCAAGCGTAAAAATAAATGGGCTAATAAATGGACAGACTTCTTGAAGTTCCTAAACTTTCTAAGTATGGAGAGTCTAAGGAGTTCAATTTTCCAGACTTCGCTCTCTGTAAAAGAGATTAAATCATGCCATCTATCACCCTAACTGTATAATTAATTTTTAATATAAAATCATCATCGAGATTGTCTTATTGATACAATTATAAGCATGGGAACCAAACTAGTTTTATCTATGCCTACTTTGACCACATCATTATAATCAAACCTATAGGTAATTAGGTAGTTTAATCAAACCAGACCCAAAAATCAACATTTGCAAAACAAATTAGATCAGTGGGTGATTATTCACTTTACAAAAGTCTTTGTTTTTTTAAGGCATCCACCATAGGATTTCTTTTTGAAGTAGAAGTGCTCTCTGGAGCATTAAAGTATGACTCAAATTCCTTTTTTTTTCTTTTCTTTTTTTTTTTTTAAAACACCAGGGACTCAAACCAAGTGAAATATCAGGTTGGGTCAGGTTGGGCTGGAGAGCATTTTGATGTTCTGGTTTTGTGCCATTTCAATTGCTTTAGAAAAATTTATAATGTCAGTCACAGCACGAACTGACTCACAGAGGCTTTTGGGAGGAAGTGGGGTATGGAGTGGGGGACCTGTGGTCTGTTCACAGTGCCATAGAAAAGAATAACTCAGGGTTTTCTTTTCTTTCAGACTTGAATCTATTAATGGAATTCCTCCGGCTCTTTTAGCTCATAGTTTTATTTTGGTAAAAACTCTTGATTTACATACAATTTTTCAGAAAACTTCTTTGCTTGAAATGAGGTAAATCTGAAACACAATCTGATCCTTCCACCCCCTGTAAAAGTAGAGGCCAACAAAAAATTCAGTTTTTATAACGATTTTAGGTATACAATGAGTGCTAATCTTGACCTTTCTCTCTAAACTGAACAACTCAAATGCCATTAACATTTACCCATAATTCTTAGCTTCAGTGTCTTCCATCTTTTGGTAGTTTTTCTCTAAATAATCTTTAATTTCTCTATCTTTTCTTTAAGGGTAAATCAAATTTGCAGTTAATATGTTAATAAAGGCTTTCCCATTTCTGAGTATATGAAAAAAAGTGCATTTTCCCAGTCTCTTTTCAATTCTAAGCCATAGGCTCTCTTAACTCTTTTCTTCCCCACTCCCGCATCTTTTTTAAAAACGTAATACAATATATGTTTTTGTTCCCAGATCATTTTCATATTAGCTTGTGTCGATTAATCACATCCTATTTTGTATTTTATTGCTTTGATTAAATCTTTGCATTTTCTATTAACCATCATTCCATTATTAATATTATGTATTTCTCTTTTTAAAAAACAATCTTCCAAGATATTATGATCTATGTCTTTATATAGCATCATCCAGAAGTATTTTTTTTTTTTTTTTTTGCAGTTCGCGAGCCTCTCACTGCTGTGGCCTCTCCCGTTGCGGAGCACAGGCTCCAGACGCACAGGCTCAGCGGCCATGGCTCACGGGCCCAGCCACTCCACGGCAAGTGGGATCTTCCCGGACCGGAGCACGAACCCGTGTCCCCTGCATCAGCAGGCAGACTCTCAACCACTGCACCACCATTAGTCTTTGGACTAATTTCTGCTTTTATCATTCATGTATTGCAAAAAATGATGAAATAACAGCAGCCCCAAGATCCACAGTGACAAACCTCAAGTCCTGTCCTCCCCTGTCACAGATCATCCTTGTTTGAACTTGAATGGAGGAAACTGTGAGAGTTCCCACTGAAGAATATGGGTTTTAGAGCCAACAGACCTGGATTTGAGTCCTAGACCTGCTACGTTCTCACCATGTGATGTTGGGATGTTTACTTAATCTGTCCAAATCCTCAGTTTCTGCATCTTTAACATAGAGATCATTGAGTTACTGGGATGAGTAAGCATCATCTCTATGGAAACCGTTGAGTGCAGACCCTAATAGAGAGCCTGTCCTCAACACTATTTTTACTGTCATATATTTGTCCTGTGTTTGTGAGAATATGTAAGTCTCATAAAGAGGACAAAGAGATATTCTCTGGGGGGCACATGAGCAGAGAAGTCTGACTATCTCCGAAATTTCTAAGAGATTTTCAAATCCTCTGCTGCTCCAAAAAGTACATTTTTTGACACCAACTTACCAAAATGCATGATGTGATACATAAGACAGCAACATTATGACTACCTCATTTAAAAGCATTAATTCACAGTCAACTTTCAAATAGTGCCCTAGTCTCTACCCTCTCAGAGCTTATAATTTAATGCAGAGTACATCTGATATTATATACACCAACAAGCAAGAGAAAAAACGCAACCAGAACAGCATTGCTTGTGTAGCTGGAGGAAAGTATAGCTCAACATACGTGCTCCTACTAAGTGGTTTGTGGAGGTGGGAGAGGAGCATAGTATAAACCAAGAAATCCATAGGAAGCTGTGGTTCAAAAGAGGAAACAATCTTCTTTATACAAGAAGATCGCCATCAAGTTGTCCTAGTGTGACGGTTGATGGTGCAGGGAAATCACATTACTTTACACCGAATGAAGACTATGTGTATACAGGACCATGGGTTTCAACACAAATTGTTATGCCTTAGAATAAAACCTGAGTGTTTTCTGCATATTTAGTTAGAATCTTCAATTGAAACTACTCAACTTTTGGAAACAAGTAGTAGTATTTAGAATCCAGTTTAACCAATGTACTAATTACTATGCTAGACATTCATAGGTCGAAGTGAAGAGACTTTAAAGTCTCAGACACTGAGCTTTGTTTGTATTTGCTACCACCAGAAGCCATAGATATGGTTTCTGAGCCCTTAGTGATTAGGTGTCCAGGCATCTCAGCAATGTGCTGCATTACTCTCTGAACTTACCATAGATAGCCCTTCTCCACCTCAGAACTTCACTCAGAGGGTTTTTTAACTCAAATCCTGTTTTATTGTTTAAGGAGAACCCTATTATGCTGCCTTTGAGAAAAGGCTTTACTTTTTTGTCCTAAACTAGGTGTTATGAACTCTTACATCTGTATGCTTTTGTCCATACACTTCCATGATTCCCGGATGCCTTTCTCTCCTCTCTGTCTGTTGACACTTATTTATGCTTCATATTTAAAAAATAAATGTGTTCTGGGCTTCCCTGGTGGCGCAGTGGTTGAGAGTCCGCCTGCCGATGCAGGGGACACGGGTTCGTGCCCTGGTCCGGGAAGATCCCACATGCCGCGGAGCGGCTGGGCCCGTGAGCCATGGCCGCTGAACCTGCGCGTCCAAAGCCTGTGCTCCGCAACGGGAGAGGCTGCAACAGTGAGAGGCCCGCATACCGCAAATAAATAAATAAATAAATAAAATAAATGTGTTCTTTCAGAAAGAACATTCCATGAGCCCTTCACATTCCCCTAGCTAAGCAAAATCAATAGGTTCCTACTAGGCGTTTGTACTATGCTTTTTTTTTATACACTTGTCTGACTTATTTATTTAATGTTACTTATGCTGTACTAGTGCCAGTAGGAGCACTTATGAGCAACAGTGGCACCTCAAGCAAAGACCAATAGGAGGGGCACCCCTCAGGGCCAGTAGTAGCAGGGGCTTCATTGAATTTTGACAAAGCCAGAAGGGATTACTACAATGAACTGGCATAGGAGAGGACAAAAATTGTATCTGCAAAATGGTGGCTAACAATTTAGTGAGTGGGTCACCCATAAGACAACTCCTGGATACCAATGAGTAATTTTAGAGGAAATAGAGCCAAAGAAAACCCTTTTGTGAGAATCATTTTGGTCCTATTTTAACCCCTAGAAAACACTGGATGTATTTGTAAACTCATTTTCCCCCTTTATATTGCAATTCTTGAAGGCAGGAAATGTTTTCTTTTCCCTCTAAGTCTGCGGAGAAAAATCTATATTGAATTACGTTCTTTCAATCAGCTTCTTTGAATATTAGACCATTTAGATTATTACTTTAAAAATGCCCAAGAGTCTTTCATCATAAGAAAAAGATCAATGGTGATTTTCAATTTCTCAAACTTTGAAAAGTGCTTTGGCCTACATGCTGAGCAAACCAGAAGACAAAAACATTTGAGGTTTTACTTCTCTTTCTTCCTGTGCACTGATTAAACTTAATTTCCTATTGTCAGTTTCTTGTCCTTTCTCCCAAAATTACTTTCAGAAAACATAGCTGTTTTTGGCATAGATTTTTGTACACAGAAATTTTCTATTCAGCTCTGAGCATAAGAATCTTTTCATTAAATAATGATGATATCCCTAACTTATATATCACTTTACACTTGCAATACACAGACACATAGTCTCTCAGATGATTCTTAAACCAACCCTCTTGAAATAAGCAGGATAATTATTATTGAATACTTTATCTATGTGGAAGCTGAAATCATTAGAAGCCAGTAAGTCAGAGTTCAAACTAGGTCTTCTGTCTCAGTATTTATATTCTTTCCACTGTGGCAGAAGACGTCACATCCTGGTACTTTTCCTCAAACTTTGCTCCAGGAACATCTAGAAAGCACTTGTGAGCTCAGATTTCCTATGTACCACCATCTCTCTCTTTTTTGACCACATCCCTTCAAACTCTGCCCTTTGCAGATTTTGACCTCTGAGTGTCTCTGGACTTACATAATGTATTTAGTCTTCCCAGGGTAACCAAGTAAAATATAGCAAATAAAAGGAACAGCAGAATGGGCAAACATAAATATGTATTAGACTATTAAATCATCTATTCCCAAGAACAATGGTTCACAGAAATTGGAGATGAAAAACACCTATGAGGTCATCTTATCCACCCCCGTGCCAAAGCAGGTTCAAGCCCAGAATACTGACAGCCAAGTTGTCGTTTGGTTTCCAGCCCTGCCTTTTGAGGCTCTAGATTGTATCTCCTGCTGGAATCTGCTGGAGGGAAAACAGCAAAGTGATCTCAAAGTTGGAGCACTAACTGGGGTCCCCAAGGGCCTTACTGCTCTGTGCAGAGGACAGTGTGCCTGTAATTGATCAGTTCTCCCCTAATGGGTGTGGTCCTAATCAGGAATAATTCCCACAGAAACTTGCATAGGTAACTGGCTGAGAATGAAAGTCCAAACTAATAAAAAGCACACAAGCGCAAATTCTTTTTGAAGTCAGAAGTGACCAGTGTGGGCTTCCCTGGTGGCACAGTGGTTGAGAGTCCGCCTGCCGATGCAGGGGACACGGGTTCGTGCCCTGGTCCGGGAAGATCCCACATGCCGCGGAGCGGCTGGGCCCGTGAGCCATGGCCGCTGAGCCTGCGCGTCCAGAGCCTGTGCTCCGCAACGGGAGAAGCCGCAACAGTGAGAGGCCCGCGTACCGCAAAAAAAAAAAAAAAAAGAAGTGACCAATGGGAATGCCATAATACACACACACACACGCACACGCACACGCACACACACAGTTTGGGTGACTAGGAAACATGCCAAAACCAATGCCTTGATTCTTTCCCTATCATTTCCTAATTAATCTCTGAGGCAAATCAGTCACCTTCAGAGCTAGAGTGCTGAACATTGCTAGAGGTCCCTAAGTAGCCTCTAAAAATAAATCGTTGCTTGAAGAACAGTAACATCCAGAAGCATTCTTTATATAGACCTTCCTTTTTTAACCCTATTCTTATTTGAGAGAAGACTTCATTTTATACTTAAGAAAATGTTACTGAAAGAAAGCAGATACATGTTTTTAAAGTATAGGGAAAAGAATATTGTGCTGAGAATTTTTAAAAAGTGGAATGATAACCAGGTTCTAATCTAATCATTCACCAGCTATGTGACCAGGAGCAAGGTACTTCTTTTTCTCTCCTATGAAAAAAGAGCATAAAACCATATTGCCTCTAAGATGTTTTCTATTTCTAAAACCTACCAAATAGCCCAAAATATCTGTTTATTTTAAGCAAAGCCTGTGGAAAAAAGACTCCCCTTTTTTTCTGTTTTGCCAGAATGCCCTCAACCTGACCCAGCAGGAGAACTTGGAATGTTAAGAGAATGAACCTCCATTTTACGCTTTGGTTTTCAGAGCTCAGTTACATTAGTATCTTCTATGGAGAGAGATTTTGGGAAACAAGCTGTAAGTTTAGACAAAAATGGTGCCCCGTATAAGTTTGAATTCCTACATTAGCTTTGGGCAGGAATTAGCTCCAAAGGCAGTGCCCTGTCTCCATCATTCACCCCTCCCTAGCCTCCATCCCCCTCCCAATTTCTTCCTTTCTTCCCAGGCCCCATTCAGTCCCTCTGTACCATTTCCAGGGAACACTTTTCTTTTTTATGCCCCAGACAGTCTTAAAGAACTCCTAGTCTAAGCTCCTTTCTCACTAGAAAATTAATTGTTTAATTTTGGCCTCAGGAGCAATCTCTATCTTATCTTTGTCCAATATTGTGGGTTTAAATGCAGCTTCATTTGGGGGCTAAGTTGTAAAACTTCCTTCTTACTTGTCTCTCTTCCTTTCCCTTGTCACTTTCTAGGTAATTTTTTTTTTTTTTCGGTACGCGGGCCTGTCACTGTCGTGGACTCTCCCATTGCAGAGCACAGGCTCCGGACACGCAGCCTCAGTGGCCATGGCTCACGGGCCCAGCCGCTCCACGGCATGTGGGATCTTCCCAGACCGGGGCACAAACCCGTGTCCCCGGCATCGACAGGCAGACCCTCAACCACTGCGTCACCAGGGAAGCCCTAGATGTCATTTTTTTTATTTTTTATTTTTCATAGTTGCCCCTCCATGAGTTCATATCAATAAGCACTCAGTAGCAGAACAATCTGATGACATCATCTGGACATGGCATCCCAGTGTACACAAATTCACCCTTAGATCAAAACAACTTCACTTAAACCATGAACAAGTGGATCTGAAATCATAACAAACCAGTACACAACAATCCACCCTATGACATCAAACCGCTCACAGACTAATTAATCCCAAGGTCCCAAGGCTCCATACAAATCTAAGTTCACAAAAATATCAATCCACCCTGTGAGTCTACATTGCTTACAATCTAATTTTCCCTTAATTTCTCACAGTATTGTTACTGCAAACTTCGTGAAATAAATTCTTAATATTATAAGCAAAAATATAACAAGGAATTCTTTAATATGGTGCCAGATCCAATCACCAAAACGTCAAAAATTAAGTTTCTTAAGCCACTCAGTTAAGCTTCCTTGACAATTGTGTTTCCTTGTAAACGGCATTTTTATAAAACTCTAGGAGGTACCATCTCGCATAGCACCAGCAAGCATGGGTTTGATTGCTGTAACATTAGCATTCAAGGCTGTTATTATTTTAGGGAATGCATGTTTTTGTTTTCTTTTAAATTCCTGCGAAGTTATTTATACTTTGTTAATCTCATCTTCCAGGTGTTGTTTTAATTGTCTTAAATTTTCTAATGTACAATTTACATTTATTAGATTAATTTTAGGAGGTCAATGTAAAATATTTCTCCAGTTATTTTAATAGTTCCTCCATCTTCTATTGACCTCACATAATATCTTTTTCCTTCTATTGTTACATTCATTACCTGTTCTAGTTTTACACATCCCATCATGTTGTGTTCCTTATTTTCCCCTTGGATCCAAGAGATTAGGATAAAACTTGGCTTAGAGGATGTCATCATGATCCAGTTTCCCATATTATATATAACCGGTTGATGTGGCATCAAGGCCATCATCATGGGTACTTGTACCACAGATATATCCAAAGGTCTAGCAGTGATAACGGTATCTTGGTTCCATTCCACCAACATATCCTTATGAACATGTTTTCCTTCTATCATAAGGGGCCTTTTCTGTGGCCTATAATAATTGACAATCAACCTTTAAAAAAAATCTTTATATCGTTTTTAAGGACCTCTTTCCTTTTAGAATTATCCCCAACTGCTTTCTTCAGAATATCTAGTGCCCTATCAGTTTCTCTTTGAAAATAATTTATGTTTTGCACTATGCTGATATTTCTATCGATCTGTGGGTCTAATGATGATAAAGTTTCCATTGCATGTGTGTTAAATTGCGATTGTTTATTTTCAAAATTTTTGAAGTCCAAATTAATTTGATCAATTTGAAATTGTGAAAAGGCTGCTGCCATTGTGACTCTAATTAGTTTTCTCACAAGCCCAACAGGAACAGTAGGGGTTTTCTTACCTTTAATGAGTCAATCTTGAGCATAGGTTGTAGGTTAGGCATACAGTTGGGTGAACAAAACTGAGCACAAATAGGGCATCTATATCTGGCCTTAAGATCCTGTGTGTTGAATTATAGAGCATATGCTACTGTAATGGGCTCTACTATTATACAGTGAGAGGTTTAATGAGCCTAGGTTCCCATATTCAGGGAGTGAAGACATTAGGAGTGAGATAGAAGGCCAGAGTGGTGCACCATGGATAATGATAAGTATTATGTTGATAGATGAAGTTTCCAATGTATCCTCTATATACATTACATGGTTTTCCTTTTTCTTGAAGTCAAGGCATAGTATCCATGGATTACCGCTAACTTTCTAATGGGTTGATATGGGTTATATAAAGTAAGTTGTGGGTATTGTAAGTGATCTAATGTGGGTTATGAATGTTCAGTGGTAGAGTAGCCCATGAATTATCGTGAGGGAATGCTGTAACTATATCTATTCCTAAGGCATCCTCATTGTTCATGACTGTAGTATGATACTTAGAATTCCAAATGGTAAATTCTTGTTGGTGTGAACTTCATGTTGCTTACAAGTTGTCCCACATATTTGATCTCAGTATTTTACTTTGAACCCTAAGTTTCCACCAGTCATCTATACACTCCTTTTGTGTTCTGTTCCATAAGTTATTATTTTAGACCAGTTAGCAATCTTTGAGATGTCGTTAGTATAACGTATATTTTTTGCTTTGAAAACTCAAGGCTCCTGTTCCCCATATGGTTGTATTTACGTATGAGTTGCATTTTGTGCATCCCAGTGCATATATTTGTTCTGTAAAACTGGTTCATCACTACTAGAACAGCCTGTGGCCTATATTCACAATATCTATACACCACATCATATGTTCAAAGTAGAGTAAATCATTTTGGGCATGGGCCACCATAACGTTTGGTTCATGGTTATGTTATCTGGTGCTTCACTACATGGAGATTTAGTATAATTTAATAAATTGAAGCTTAGATTATAATCTGGTGATGGCACTGTTGTATTGATGTGTTTTGTTATAGCACCAAACTAACAGTTTGTATCTGTTTAATATGGGTATGAATGGTCCTATACTCTCAGGCCCAGAGGAAACATTAAGTATAGATTCTGTTTACACTGAAGATGGGCATATAGCTACTTATTCAATTTTACCTGACCATGCCTCACTCCATAGTTGCTCCTCCATAAGTTCATACCAATAAGCACTCAGTAGCATGACAATTTGATGACATCATCCTGACATGGTGTCCCCACTGTAAACAAATTCACCCTTAGATCAAAACAGCTTCACTTAAACCATAAACAAGTGGATTTGAAATCATAACAAATCAAAACAGCATGTGCACACACGCACACTTGCGCACGCACACACACACACACCAGTTGGGCATGGTCTACTTGCTTTCCAAAGGGTGTTCCCTGGACAAGAAGCATGGTCCTCACCTGGCAGCTTTTAGAAATGCAGAATCTTGAGCTCCATCCTAGACATATGGGCTTAGAATCTGCATTTTCACATGAAGCCCAAGTGAGTTGTTTGAGAAGCAGTCTACTACAGCCACCTTAAAAAGGGGAAGGAGAAGCACCATGTAATGAGATAGAAATAAGGCTTATACTTGGGAAGAGAATTCTGGAGAGTATTTTCCTAACCCTATTTTCAGCCTATGTCAAGAGGACCACTCATCCCCTAAAAAACTATGAAATAAGACAATAATCAACACATTCCACTTTGTTGGGGTTTTTTGCGGTACGCGGGCCTATCACTGTTGTGGCCTTTCTCATTGTGGAGCACAGGCTCCGGACGCGCAGGCTCAGCGGCCATGGCTCACGGGCCCAGCCGCTCCGTGGCATGTTGGATCTTTCCGGACCGGGGCACGAACTCGTGTCCCCAGCATCGGCAGGCGGACTCTCAACCACTGCGCCACCAGGGAATCCCCACTTTGTTGTTTTTAAGGCAAGTCTGAATATGTTATTATCATCCCAGAAGCTTGATCTGAAATTCAAATAGGTGTCTCTAGCCGAATAATACTGTTTCACACACAGCTGCAAAAAGTCACCAGAGGAAGGCCTCCCTCAGGGAATATAACTGGGTCCCACATTATGGTACCCAGTCCAATGAATGGTGTTTTTCTAAAAATAAAATAAACCTTTAATTAAAAATAGGCATAAAGGGCCCCGGTCCGGGAAGATCCCACATGCCGTGCTGGGTCCGTGAGCCATGGCCGCTGAGCCTGCGCGTCCGGAGCCTGTGCTCCGCAACGGGAGAGGCCACAACAGTGAGAGGCCCGTGTACCGCAAAAAAAAAAAAAAAAAAATAGACATAAGCCTAAAAAGCTTATTGTTCTATGCCTGCTAATTGAAACAATGATATACAATTTAGTGTATAATGAAAAGGAATACCATTTGGTATCTCTTTCACTAAATAGTTTTCAACTGTTGTTTAACCTAATTGCTTTATTTCTATAGAAACAAAACTCACAAGCCTTTCCTTAAAGTCAAAATAGCCTTCCAGGGCTACACCTGCGAGCAGCACTTTGAAGCTTAAGCACCCCTCAGTACATCTCTTATTCTCCTTATAAGCAATGCCTACATGCAACCCATTCAGTCTACACTCTCTGGGCTCCAAATATTCTTCCTAAGTACTCCCTCCTGCTTCTGTTGAGGCTTTGCTAGTGGGAGAAGAAGCTTTCGGAAACCAGCCCCTCCCATCAAAGGAAACTGTCTCTCCACATTCAGCTGGACAGCAGGCAACAAGTTTCTCCTGATGAATCTAAACATTCCAGCTCTCTTTTTTTTCCCTCCAAGGCTTCAGGCTCACATTGGGACTTTCCTCAGAATTGATTTCTATACCAACATCAATAGGTTTCTAGACAATTTCCTTGCTTTTCCAGAGACTTCAGAGATTTGCTTTTAATTAAAGGAGACCATTTTCCCTTTACGAACATTTTTTTCTAAAATAGGTTTTTATATCAACCTACATAGTAGTTTTTCCACAGGAAGACAAAGCATGTTTGAAGAAGTCTCTGTTGGCAGGACATACTGAGATGGCAAATTATGGGGAAATGTTTTTTGTGTGTGTTCCTTTACTTCAACATAATTATTTGCTTGTAAAATACATGAGAGGGAAAAAATTCATGAGGATATTTTCAAGATCAGAGAACTCAGAAGTAGAATTGGGATCATCTAGCCTGAAGATAAAATCCTTAGTCTTGTAGAGGTTAAGAATATGGACTCCAAAGTGTACTGCCATGGTTCAAAGCTTGGCTCTGCCAAAACTATGTTGGCAAATTGGGCAAATTACTTATCTGTGCCTTGGTTTCCCCATCAGGATAATAAAAGAACCTACTTATTAGTGTTGTTGTGAAGACTGAATGAAGTAACATACATAAAACACCTAAAATACCTAACATATAGCAAGCACTACATAAAATAATTACTATTATCAGTTGTAGGCTGCCAGAATGTAAGAATGAAGCAATTTTCCTAACATGTTCAGAGCTATATTTGATTTCACCGTAATTCTAGACTTTGTATAATGCAGTTTATTACTTTTTTTTTTTTTTTTAAATCTGACAGCCTTGCCCTCAAGGAGTTTGAAGCATTTTGTATTATCCTCCCAGCAAGTATTCAGGTAACGTATACATGCATCCTTTCTGGAATATGGGGAAATGGAGGAACTAAAAGTATAACTGACTTAATTGGGAACAAAGGCCAGCCTGTGGCCCATCTCTTTTGATGCCCCGCCAAATGTTCTTCCAACTAAAAAATACACTTCTTTAAAGCTAGTTCAAATCTGTTTTGACCTTGGAAGGGCTGAGAACCTCTGGTTTCCAGCTTTTCTATTATTCGAACTTGCCCACCAATAAATAGCCCCACTGCTGGAAATCCCCTAAAAGTCTTAAAAAGAGATGAGGGCGGCCTGAATGTGATGGAGGGGCCTGAACTGACAACCTGCATTACAGTAACTGGAAATATTCTCCATGTTTTATTTCCCTACTTATCCACACAAACGTGGCCCAGCCTCAGGTAACTGGGACCATGGTATACAGCTGAAAACAGGAATCTTTGAGAAGCAGAGGGAGAAGACTTACATCAACCTCTAAAAAAGCAAACAGGATGGAAAAAAAAAGGGGGGAAATGTCTTTACTCTCTCTGGAGATTCTTGGTTTACTGGAAAAACTGACGTGCACGACCACCATGCTGCTTCGTGTTCCTTGTTTCCTCTCCAAGGCAATTGTTTCATGCAGCATGATCTACATGCCCTAGAGTCAACCTAAACAAGTGGGTGATTCCCTAGAAAGGTTTCTGGCCCCCAAACCCACCAAACTGTGGTGCTTCTGTGAACCATATTCAAACATCTGCCTTCAGTGGAAATCTTGTGAGAACGTGCTTCCTGGATGGTGATTTTGAGACTTCTTGCTTCTGGTCTCAGCCAAGACCAGAAGAGACAAAGCAGAAGCTGGATTGGAAAGGCAGAGAGAAGATCATTTCACTGGGGGATCATCTCCATTCCTAGCAAATGGTTCCATCAAAGTTGGCAATAGAAGCTTCCATTGGGATTGACATATATACACTAATATGTATAAAATAGATAACTAATAAGAACCTGCTGTATAAAAAATAAATAAATAAATAAATAAATATATATATATATTTAAAAGCTTCCATTAGCTCTCATTTAATCTGAATCCATTTTATTGCAATATCGCATACAAGGAATTGTGCTTGATTACAATCGGGCCCCCCAGAATACAGCCAAGGGCTTCCTTTTGCATCGCTCAGGGCTGGAATACCGGGGCGAGGAGGTGAGGTATGTGGCCTGTTCCGGATTTGCACAAGCCCTGCTTTGGTTCCGGGTTGCAGCGCCGTGCCCTGAGCTTCGTGTTTCCTGGCCTGTACAAACACCCTGCACAGTTTGGGAAATGGGTGTCTGTCTGGCCACGAGTCTGCTGCTGCCATCCCGTCCCGGGTGGGCCAGCGCTGTAGGTTTGGACTTCTTCAAACACCTCAAAGTACTTTTTGAATGTTTTGGGTTCACTAAAACCCTAAAGTGTGTTCGGCCTGCTTTCCCCCCCACCCTCCTTTTTCAAACCCCTGCGTGTTTCAAGGGAAATTTAATCCATATGTTTCTGATACATTTACACTTAACTCATCAAAATATTGTTTTGTGAAAGCCACTGGATGTCCAGGGCTCTTTAGGAGTTCTTTTCATGGCACTTTTGAAAGCTTTTTTTTCTTAGAAACAGGAAGTCACATTTGGGCCAAAAGTTAAAAGAACTCGAACCTCAAAAAAGAAAAAAAAAAAAAAATTGGAATTCGATCTGGAGTTCCAAATCCACAGGTTTCCAGGGGGTTCTAAACTTGGCAAACCATCCCATGTTTTGCAAACCGAGGCCTATAAACAGAACCCAGAGTCAGGTTCCACAGTCTCTGCATGAGCATAGCCGCCCCTATGTTACCTGAGATAGAAAAGGATGCGGCAGGGGAATTATGGCAATAACCCTGCACATAAAAGAAAACTTAAAGTTCTTTGGTAGGACCATCAAAACCTTAGCAGAAGGATCTGAGCTTCATCCATGCCTTGGGGTGGATTTGATTGTTTCAAGTGCTGGGTAAATTACCAGCTCCCCTGTATACTTAAATCCTTGCTTTTTAAAAATAGAACATGAGCGATTTGGGCCAAAGGTGCTTTGTTTCTGCAGAGCCCAAAATAAAAACCAGGACCAGGAGCTTCAGCTGTAAAACCAGGGGCTTTACAGCTACAAGGAGAAAAAGACTTTCCCCTCCAGAGCCCTAATTACTATTACTTTTCATTAAGATCTTGCCAAGGGGACTGCTCTCGGGCTGCCCACCCGCCCTGTTGCTGAAGGTTTTATTTTCCTACCCAGGATCTCTAGCTTAAGCCCATGAAAGGCAAATTTAGTCATCTGATTTCTCCCAAGATTCGTCTGTCCTCTGTCAGCCTCGTATTTTAAAAGAAGTTCATAAAACCTACCTTACCATGACTGTCTTGACATGATTTTTACAACACTCCAATTAAACACTTTTCATCATGGTAAAATGCAACTCTGTTTTCCTGTTCAAGTCTGGGGGCAATTTAGCTACTGTCCTCTTAAGGCCCAAAGTGAAAGAGAGCTGTTTGCACCCTTCTTCTCTTAGACTGGTTTCCCAGCCTTGATAAAGAATCCTCCCTGCTGTCTGACTTTATCCTCTCATGTGAGGAGAACACAGGAGAGGTGCACAGAGACCTGGAAAGAGCCTTCTGAGGGTAACCAGGGAGAGCTCAAAAGTTCCTAGGAGTTCACCCCACTGAACTTTGCATAGTGCAATGACCTGAATGTTTGTGTCCCCTTAAAATCCATATGTTAAAACGCTAATCCCCACGTGATGGTAGGAGATGGGGTCCTTGGGAGGTAACTAGGATATGAGGGTGAAGGCTTCATGAATGGGGTTAGTGTCCTTACAACAGGGCCCCAGAGAGAGCCCTCACTCCTGTTCCACCATGTAAGGACACACCAAGAAGCCAGCAGTCTGCCACCAGGAATAGGGCTCTCACAAGCACCTGACCATGCTGGCACTCTGATCTCAGACTTCCAGCCTTCAGAACTGTAAGAAATAAACTTCTGCTGTTTATAAGCTACCCCGCAGTTTTTTTATAGCATCCTGGACTAAGACAGATAGCTTAGAGGCAGATCCTCCCCAGGCAACAGAGTACTATTTTCTATCTTTAGGATACAGAGCTGCCAGTTTCTTGTATGACAGGGAGCAACTTCTTTGTTGTGTCTCATTCCACCACACATGTGCACTCAGAAATATGTGTATTGTCCACAGGGTGCTTTGCTCTCCATCGGAAACCATACTCTCCACATGTGTCTACCCTGTTCAGAGCACTGCTGGAAGAAGTACCAACCTCGTTGTCAACATCATTCCCTGTGTCTCATATTCCAAAACTTGAACACTCTAAAAACTACCCCCGTGCCATGGGCATGCTCTGAGTAGTCATTTCGGGGTGTGTGCATATATTAAACTCCATACCCACACATGCTATGCATACTTACACATAAACAACATATCTGCTCTGGACAGATCAGGACCAGGGAAGCAGCAGGCTTCGGGGCAGTGCTGGTGATGGAGAACGCCAGAGAAGGTGCTCAGTTCTCTTCAGCCTTGGCTTCGTTCCCCACACACAGGGCCCCAGTGACTGCACATCGAGAGGAAAGGCCCCCGTCTAGGACTCAAGGCACCTTCCTGTTTGCTTGGCTGCCTTTGCACAATCTCTCTGAAAAATCAACTGTCTCCCCTTTCAGCCTCCCCCGGGGAAGGCTCTGGCAGTCCATGAAGTACTGTGTAAAACGTCTGTGAAATTTTTTTAAAATCCCAGGAAAATAGTTTTGGCCCAAGCCACTTTCTGTTAACCTTGGGTATGCACTTCTGATTTGAAAGCAGGAAAAAAAGAAATGCCATATTGTTTCCTCTCAACTTCTCTTACCTTGCTTGGCATACCATTTGCCAGTTTAGACCACCTATCTTGCAGACCTGCCTTGGAAGAAAAGGCTCTCTGATGAGAAGAAAATCTAGGAATTTGTAAAGCAAGAATGCCCTCTAATGGAAATGCAAAGGACACCGTATGATTCACAAAATTATTATCCTGGTGCCTTATTTCAGTCTAATTGGCAATAACGCTGCTCCAGATTTTAGATCTTGGGCTGAGAGTTAACATTTATTTTGTATATGATTCCAAAAGAATGAATACTTCAAATGACTGTGACCATTCTATATCTAAGCCCCTGGGTCTTGTATGGGTCTTATAAACTCTGTTCTAAGAGGTTCTTCAGGCTTATTCTAGTCTTCTATGCCATTTCAGCTTCCGTATCCAACCATGCTATGGTACAGCAGTGCCAAGAACCAACAAAAATTATTCTCTGACTTGTCTAAATGTGCATCGGCTTTGTATAGACATAATTCCTCTCATCACTCTCCCTTATGTCTCTGTTTAAAAATGTGTCCCTTCCTCTGTGCCCGTGATGGTTGAGAAGTGTAAATTTTCCACGCTCGATTTCTTTCAGGTTCAAGGTGGAGTACCCAATTCTCTCAGACTCATTTCCATCTGAGAAGTGTCTATTTTCTTTCATGAAGGCATATGTTTGCCATTGAGCCCGTTGCACTTGGCCCAGAGCACCACCGAAGCTCTCCTGGTCATGCAATAGTGCAGCACATGAGCCCAGGCAGAGCTGTGTCAGACAGCATAGGAGGGTTTTGTTCAGACTTGCTGACTGCACTTACTGAGAAAAACCCACATAGGCATTTTCCATAAAGCCTGATGATTAGCTTAAATTGAACCTAGGATAAGGCTAAAGCTCTCCTGGCGTTACGTATCTATTTCCTCTGTTGGTCAATTAAATAATTAATACTGAACGGTGCAGAGGCGGTTGCCTGGCACTTAGCAGCCCGTGTTTAAAGGCCTTCCCACCTACGGTTATTTAGCCATGATGATGGCTCGGGCAGTAGATGGGACCTAGCCAGGGTAGGACTTACTTTACATACCACCCAAGCAGAATCCCAGAATCCAGGCCATGGGTGGAACGCAGACCATTGACTTCTGAGGGTGGAGTTTTCTCAGATAAAAGCTGTAGAGATTGGTGTTGGCAATTTAATGTCATTAGAACCAAACCACATAGACGCTGCTACTTACTTCTCTCCCACTGGGGTGGAAAATTGCTGTCAGGCTTGTAGGATGGTGGGTATTTACTAGACTTCTGACTGGACCAGTCAGACCTGAGCCAGTAGGAGTGTCTGCTCTCGTCTCAGATTTTGATTCATGGTCTTATCTTTGACTTCTCTGATTCGGATTATTAAATGACTTGGATGTGTGTGTGGCGAGGAGAAAGGGAGTGTTGGTGGGGGGGGGGGGGCTACGGGCAGGGTTCTCTGGAAAGCCTACTATCTAATCCTGCCTATAAAGATCTCTTGCCAAAAGGCCTCAAGCATCTAACACCACTGCCGGAGGGAGTGACGAGGTGAAGTTACTTAACGTTGAGTACACCTGAGCAAAGACGTGAACTAAGCCACTTGCATTCCCATCGACCACAACCTGGCAGACCCGAGTCAACTCCTTGCCCGCCCTACACCTCTGTCCTTCCATCTCGAAAATGGAAACGATGATATCAACTCATACGGGTATGGAACGATTAAGTAGACCAATTACCTCCATATTAATAGAAAATTTGCACTTGCTTTGTCACCTTGGAGATATGCTTTGCACTGGAACTCTGGTCTTGAAAACATAGTAATGAACGTGATATTCAGCATTCCATCTTTGTCCATTTTTGTCTGCTGTTGCTGATTTGACACAACTGAGAAGCACATAACTAGTTCTTGTGTCCACCTGATTTTGTCATGAAGAACACGATCACCCTCCCCGGATTTCTCTGATGAAAGTCAATATCCTATTGAAAAATCACACCTGAGTTGGAGTAACTTACGTTTTAATGAAATAATTCCTATTTAAACTTTGGCAGAGTTTTTCATTGAGAAGGTCCTATGAAAAGTTCCAGTTTACTTTCCAAACAACTTTCTAGCAAGATTGATCCTCTGCAATCATTATTCAAAAATTCAAGTAGTCATGAACAGCTGAACACCAGTCTGTCATTCCTTTTAGTACATTTTGGAGGGCTCTGAAGCTTTGCCCCAAATTTCCATCTTGCTGCAATACAAAATTCTGTTGTCACAATATATTTCACTATGTTCAACACTTCTTCTCTCGCAGTATTTTAAAGTGCAAATGCACCAGGCAGGGTAACATCTCAACCAGCAGGGAAAAATTATAGAGAATAGAAAGTGCATTTTGTCTGAGAGTAAACTGGAACCTCCTTGAGCCCTTTTATGGGCCTCCTCTTGTTTTAAGACAGCACAGGGGCAAGAAAACCTAGAGGCCCACTTTGAAAAATATTCCAAGTCTCCGGTGGTGAGCAAATTAGATCCTTGCCCTGGCTGGGGCCTCGGCGCCTAGGGCAAACAACAAGGTGGACGGCAGTGAGAAGCTGGCGGTCAGCACAAGAAGCATAATGAAGATGCAGTGCTGTAGGTCAGACATGCGCAGGTGTATTGGTTGAATTATGTGTGGGTTCGGGACCTGAGAAGCAAAGTGTGGGCAGCCTGGCCTCAGGGGTACATAAAGAACTGTGTGGCAAGATCCTTATATGACCTCTGCCCAAAGTTGACTCAATCTGGTTCCAGCCAAATGTTATTCATTCCTCATTTTTAAGAGTGACATAGTCACTTACCAACTCCCAAAGCCCTGGAATTAATCAAACTTCAGAGAGAACACAAAAGAAAAAAAAAAAAGTACTTAAGCAATACCTGGTGATTGTCTATAAATCTTAGCATGGGGAGCCCTCCAGTGGCTGTTAGAAAAATTGAACCCTGTGCTGGATGTCTCTCTAATTTTGTTCAGATGACTGAGGAACCTGGAAAAGCTGTTGCTGCTAATTGATGCATAACATGCTGCTATTGGTCTTTTTCTATAAATAAATAAATCTCTCTATATATACTTATACATATATATATACTTGAATTTTTGGAAACTTTAGCTGTGCTGTCAACTTTGGAAAAAGTATCCCAGCTGTACCATGTTGGGTTGGCATTGTACAGAGATTAACAGCCATATTGGTCTAGAAACATTAAACATAATTTTTTCCATTTGTAGAGGGGTAACACACTGTATTAAATATGTCAGGTCTTATCTACATGGGTTTGATTACGGAAACTAATATTCTCTAAATGTAAAAAAAAAGAAAAATTGAACCCTGGTTAGTTTGGGCATCAGACAGTCTCTTAGAAAAGGTACACTCAACATTTTTAAATTACCTATTAATTATCCCCAGTCATGTAATAGCGTCTAAGATGAAGCTGGACAAGCTCTCTATGAAGAGGAAAGGAGTCTTGCTTGCCTAAAGATATAGGTCACAGCAGGGAAAGAGTTGATACTGAAGTTGGCTTTCTGAGTTTGTTCTGGCTTTTTCCCTGGCAAAGTGTATGACTTTGGGCCCTTCCTGTTCCACTCCCCGAGCTCCCTTCTCTGTTGCTTTCCTGTAGCTCTGTTATGAGGATCTAGCAAAATAGCAGAGTTGGCCACCTAGTAGATAAGGTGTCCTAAGAATGCTCATTCCATCCACTTTTCCCAAGATCATTGTTTATGGTTGTACCATTAGCTTTGGGCCTTACAAAGAACAGAAATGTTTTGGTAGTTGTCTACTTCTGGGACTATTGTCTTCCCAACTTGCTTGACAACTGGCTCTTCATACTTCTTTATATCCATTAACTAGTGACTATCTGGTACATGGTCAGCACTGGGTGAATGCTGATTATACGCAACTATTTATATAACAAATATTTCCTCAGGGCCTGCTGTATCAGGTACTCACCTGGGGTACTTTGATTGGGACTCACCTGCATCCCCAGCAAGAAGAGGCACTCCCTCACTCTCTTGTTCTCTCGCTTTTGTGCCCCCACACTCTCTCTTCCATTTAAGTAAAAACAAACAAAAAATCTCACATAGGGGGGTTTGGGCTAAGATATTGACTCCACCCTCTTTACAAGGTGGTATTTACAGTGTGGACATTGTAGGATTAAAATTAACCTTTTGCTATGAAACTGAAAGGTTTCTATTCATCAAAAATCCCTTGCTTCATATTTATCACTAGATTTTGTTAGGAGTTTCTGAAACTCAAAATTATGCTTTTCGGTTCTAAGGTCTTTTCCATCAGTTCCCTAGTGGTGGTGAAAGGAGAAGAGGAGGATACTCTGAGAGTACCAATGAGGAGAAATATAACATATAGAACCGTCTTGCTAAAAGGTCAACAAAATAGATAAGACTAATGAAAGGATATCAGAGGAAAGATAAAAGAGTGGAATAGCAAGACCGACAAGCTCAAAGAAATTCTGAGGGTTATTTCCCAATCCCTGAATACTAGCATTTTATGTTACAGACCTTGAGCATAACTCGTTGGATAAGTATCAGACCTGGTATAAAACTGAAGGGGTCAAAGTTCATAAGGCTGTATGATTAAAGAAAAAGAAGGTAAAATATGAATGAATATAGCCATAACTCTCTGGGGTCCAAAGTGTTTTCACATGTATTATTTATATGTAGCAGGTTTCACTTTTCAAAGATGGTCACAATATCTCCCATCTCATTGGCTCTTCTACAATATGACCTTGCCATGCCCATTGAGAGGTAGAGTCTAATTACCCCTCCCCTTGAATCGGTGACCACTTGCTCTGTGCAACAGAGTACTTTAGAAGTGACACAGTTAGCTTCTAAGACCAGGTCCTACAAGGCAATACATCTTCTACTTTGTTTGCTTGAACCTTGCACTTGTCATCCCACACTTTCACATAAGAAGTCTGATTACAATTACATTGCCATACTGAAGAAGCCACATGTTGGTGCCCTGGTCAACTGCCAGCCCTATGAGTGAACCAAGTTGGACATCCGCCAACCTGAGCTTTTAGATGATGGCATCTCCATTGGTTACAACTGACTACATCTGCTAGGGTGGCCCCAAGTGAGAACTACCCAGATGAACCCTGTCCCCGCAAATTATGAGCACAACAATAAAATTACTGTTTTAAGCTGCTAATTTGGGGGTATGTAATTTGTTATGCAGCAACAGTATTCAGAACAATTTTTGAAGCTGGTGGAATTCCCATTTCAAAGATGAGGGTGGCTTCAGATCATTAGCATTTGCTAGATACTGGGCATTGGTACAAAGATACTTTACATGTAAGCCATACCTCAGTGATCTCCCAGACTACTAGAGAAGATGACGGGTGGGTGAAGATGGTGTGTGAGGAGGTCATGAATAGTATAACCAAAGTACTACAGAAGTGAGAAGAAGGAGATTGCTTTAATTCACATGATCAGAGAAGGCTTCACGTAGATGGTAACATTTGAACTTAATTTTAAATGATATCATGGATCTTTTTGAAGAAGAAATATCATGCACAAAGATCCAGCCATGTGAATGGGAAGTGTTTTAGTGATAGTGAATTCTTTAAGCAACTGAACTTTAACTCATGGCCTTCCCACCCCATCTCTAATCATTGCTTACTGAATCTAAAGTTAAGCTACCCATCAGGAAGCCGGCTGAATAATTCCGCCAGAGAGAGCAACGAGCCTTTGAAACTGCCCAGAACTGCCAAAGGACACTCTCCTTGCCACATCTCCAAGGCTGAGATTTCCAGGGTTTAAAATATAAAATCTATAATGTGAATTCTATAAAACCCTCTTTTGCAGTTATCCTTGAAACACTCAAAAGAGAGCTAAAGAATCCTTATTCCTTTTCTGTTTATTATTTTATATGCTAATTGTTTATTTTTAAAGTAGCATAAATTCATCTTGCATCAATAAAAAATATAACTTATATCCCAGGACTTGATATCTGAGATATCCCAATTGCTTGCTGTTGTTGAAAGGCAGCAGTTTTAAAATTCAAGGCAATCTTTTATTACTTATGTGACCATTTAAATTTGAAAAGTAATTCCTTCCCTTCCTCTTTTCCTCCTCCCCCCTTGAAAACACCCACTTTATTAATTATAACCTGGATCTAAGCTACTCAACAAGGGTTTTACTTTTAAAGTTTTGAAAGAAACATTACAAAACAAAATTGGAAAATACATAGAAATTAGTTTAAATACATAGATAGATAGATAGATATCATGGCTTGCAATGCCTATGTTGTAACCAAAATTTTCCTTTTGCACAATGAAAGCAACTTGGAAGAAAACATATTTTAACTGGGAAGGAAAAAATCCAAACACTGTTGATTAGTCTTGGAACACAATACCTAAGAGGCAAGGGTATCTGAGGATATATCAGCTAGAGCTGCTCTGTTCTGTTTTGTAGTCACTAGCCTTATGTAGCTGTTTTAATTTAAATTAAAATTAAGTAAAATAAACAATTCAGTTCCTCTGTTGCACTAGCCACACTACAAGTGCTCAGTAGCCACATGTGGCTAGTGGCTACCATTTTAAATCGGTAGATATCAAACATTTCCATCATCCCAGAAAGTTCTATTGAATAGTACTGCTCTAGATGATTAGCTATTTCCCTTCATCAGTATTCAGACAGCAGTGTGGAAATGATTTGAAATGCAAAGGATGTAATAATTCTTGAATCACAAAGCACTATCTGTTTGTTGGAGGAACACATTAATCCCACAATAAAAGTTCTTATTTGAATATTAACTTTGGAAGAGGGGTTGATAAGTTTGAAATATGGCTATACATTTTTACTCATTTTGAAAATTTTCATCAGTTTTTGCCTTGTGAATATCCAAATAGGTGCTAAGTCTAGAAACTAGTTTTGATTTTAGGAGGCATTTAGAAATTTTAACTTTATAACATATATGTTAAGTAAGATGAATATTTGTAAATAACTTCCCTTAAACCTGCCCAGACACCAAGTAAAAAAAAAACATTGAAAGACAGTATTTGCTTGTTCTGAAATTAGTAGTAATATTCAATATACACACCAGGTTATTTGTCTTATTTTAATTTCAGCTTTCTTCATCAATAAATTTCATTTATTCTTTCACTCATTTAACAAATGTTTGACCATTATCTGTGAGACTTGAATATTAAAATTTCTCTTTTCAAAAGATTTCAGCTTATTCAAAAAAGAACAACCAGTATGGGGAAACCATAGTAAATGGAAACAGTTGAAAGAACTGGGAATGTTTTCTCTTGCAAAGAGAATTCTCAGGGAGCATACTGCTTTCTAAAAACATGAGGACTTTCATGTGGAAAAGGCATGAGAATCGTTCTTTATGATCCCAATGGAGAAGTGAATCAATGTATGAAAGCCACAGGACAAAAAATTGATTTGGAATTATTCTTAGTTCAAAACTAGCTAAAGATAGAAGAGAGTGCTAAAAAAGAAGTGAGTTAAAAGTTACCAAAGACATTCAGGTCCAAGCTGGGTTTGTCAGTGATGTAGTGCAAAGAACCCAAAGATCAGATGTTTGATTTTACAAGGTCTTCTTTGAGGTCCTTCTGAACTTCTGTGATGCCAATATTAAACTGCATCACAGAAGTATTCTGAGGAATAATAAATTGTTTTACAATATTTATTACTAATAATTTTACCCTAGGGCTAAACTATGTAATAGGTAATATTTGTCAAATGAAATTTTTTCTTGATGATGTTTGCTTTTACAATCTAATCACCCCACTCATATATCAAAAAGAATTATAGGCTATATTCCCCATGCTGTACATTTAATCCCTGTGACTCATTGATTTTGTAACTGGAAGTTTGTAACTCTTAATTTCTCTCACCTATTTCACTCTTCTCCCCACCTCCCTCTCCTCTGGCAACCACCAGTTTGTTCTCTGTATCTATCACCTGTTTCTATTTTATTATGTTTGTTCATTTGCTTTGGTTTTTAAATTCCACATATAAGTGAAATCATACGGTATTTGTCCTCTCTGTCTGACTTATTTCACTAAGCACAATACCTTCTAGGTCCATCCATGTTGTCACAAATAGAAAGATTTTATTCTTTTTTATGGCCGAGTATTTTTTTTATGGCTGAGTAATATTCCATTATATACATACATCTTCTTTATCCATTCATCTATTGATGGACATTCAGACTATTTCCATATCTTGACTATGGTAAATAATGTTGTAATGAGCATGGGGTTGCATATACCTTTTTCAGTTAGTGTTTTCATTTTCTTCAGACCAAAACCCAGTAACAGAATTGCTGTATCATATGGTATTTTTATTTGTAATTTTTTGAAGAACCTCCATACTATTTTCTAGAGTGGCTGTACCAATTTACATCGCCACCAGCAGTGCACAACACTTCCTTTTCTCCATGTTTGCACAACTACTTGCTATTTGTTGTCTTTTTGATAATAGCCATTCTGACAGGTATGAGGTGGCATCTCTTTGTAGTTTTGACTTGCATTTTCCTGATGATTAATGATTTTGAGCTTTTCTTCATATGCCTTTGGCCATCTGTATGTCTTCTTTGGAAAATTTTCTCTTCAGGTCCTCTTCCCATTTTAAAGCAGACTGTTTTTTTTTTCTACGTTGAATTATATGCGTTTTTTGGTATATTTTTTATATTAACCCCTTCCCTAGCTGTGTAAAAGCTTTTTAATTTGGGCTACTCTAATTTGTTTAATTTTACTTTTGTTGCCCTTGCCTGAGGATAGGTAACCAAAAAAATATTGCTAAGACCAATGTCAAAGAACATGCTGCTTATATTTTCTTCTGGGAGTTTGGTGGTTTCAAACCTTTAATATTTCAGGCTTTAATCCATTTTGAATTTAGTTTTGTATATAGTGCGAGTAGTCCAGTTTGACTATTTTACATTAGCTGTCCATTTTTCCCAACACATTTTATTGTAGAAGCTGTCTTTTCCACATTGTGTATTCTTGTCCTTATTGTCATAGATTGACCATATAAGTGTGGGTCCATTTCTGGGCTATCTATGCTGTCCCTTTGATCTATGTGTCTGTTTTTGTGCCTGTACCATACTGTTTTGATTACTGTAGGTTTGTAGTATAGTTTGAAATCCAGGAGCCTGATACTTCCAGCTTCATTCTTCTTTATCAAGATTATTTTGACTACTTAGTGTCTTTTGTGTTTCCATTTAAATTTTAGAATTATCTGTTCTAGTTCTGTGAAAAACGTCATTGATATTTTGATAGGGATTACATTGAATCTGAAGATTGACTTGTGTAATATGATCATTTTAACAATAGTAATTCTTCCAATCCATGAGCACAGTATATCTTTGCAGTAGGTTTTGTCATCTTCAACTTCTTTCATCAGTGTCTTATAGTTTTCCAAGTACAGGTCTTTTACCATCTTAGTTAGATTTATTCCTAGATATTTTATTCTTCTTAATGCAATTGTAAATGGGATTGTCTTCTTAAGTTCTCTTTCTGATAGTTGATTATTAATGTATAGAAACACAACAGACTTCTGTATATTAATTTTGCATCCTGTAACTTTACAAAATTCATTTATTAGTTCTAATGGTTTTTTTTTGTTTTGTTTTGTTTGTTTGTTTGTTTGTTTTTTGTGGTACGCGGGCCTCTCACTGTTGCGGCCTCTCCCGCTGCAGAGCACAGGCTCCGGACGCGCAGGCTCAGCGGCCATGGCTCACGGGCCCAGCCGCTCCGCGGCATGTGGGATCTTCCCAGACCGGGGCACGAACCTGTGTCCCCTGCATCGGCAGGCGGACTCTCAACCACTGCGCCACCAGGGAAGCCCTCTAATGGTTTTTTTATGACATCTTTAGGAACTTCTATAAATGGAATCATGTCATCTGCAAACAGTGATAGTTTTATTTCTTCCTTTTCAATTTGGATTCTTTTATTTTTTTCTCTTGTCTGATTTCTGTGGCTAGGACTTCAAATACTATGTTGCATAAAAGTGGTAAGAGTGTGCATTTTCGTCTTGTTCCTGATCTTAAAGGTAATGCTTTCAGCTTTTCCCCATTGAGTATGATGTTGGCTATAGGTTTGTCATATATGGACTTTATTATGTTGAGATCTGATCCCTCTATTATAACTTTGTTGAGACTTCTTTATCATAAAAGGATACTGAATTTTATCAAATGATTTTTCTGCATCTATTGAGATGATCATGTGATTTTTATCCTTCATTTTGTTAATGTGGTGTATCACATTGATTGGTTTGCAGATATTGAACCATCCTTGCATCCCTGGAATAAATCCCACTTGATCATGCTGTGTGATTCTTTTTAAATATTGCTGAATTATGTTTGATAATTTTTTGATGATTTTGCTTCTATTTTCATCAGGGATATTGGCCTGTAATTTTCTTTTTTTGTGGTGCTTTTGTCTGGTTTTGGTATTAGGGTGATGCTGACCTCATAGAATGAGTTTGGAAGTGATCCTTCCCCTGCAATTTTTTGTAATAATTTGAGGATAGGCATTAACTCTACTTTAAATGTTTGCTAGAAATCCACCATAAAGCCATCTAGGCCTGCCTGGACTTTTGTTCGCTGGAAGCTTTTTTATTACTGATTTAATGTCATTACTGGTAATTGTTCTGTTAACATTTTCTAGTTCTTCCTGATTCAGTCTTGGGGAATTATACTTTTCTAGGAATTTATTCTTTTCTTCTAGGTTGTCCATTTTATTGGCATAAAAGTGTAGTAATCGATTATGATCTTTTGTGTTGTCAGTTGTAACTTCTTCATATCTGATTTTAGTGATTTTGTTCCTCTCTCTTTTCTTCTTGATGAATCTGGTTAAAATTATATTAACTTTGCTTATCTTTTCAAAGAAGCAGCTTTATTAGTTTTATTCATCTTTTCTATCTTTCTAGTGTTTGTTTCATTTATTTCTCTCTGATTTTTATGACTGATTTTTTTCCTTCTACTAACTGTGGATTTTGTTGGTTCTGTTTTTCTAGTTCCTTTAGGTGTACAGTTAGCTTTTTTATTTGAGATTTCTCTTGTTTCTTGAAGTAGACTTCTACTGCTATAACTTCCCTCTTGGAATTGCTTTTGCTGTGCACTGTGGATTTTGGATGTTTGTGCTTCCATTTTCATTTGCCTCCAGGTATTTTCTGATTTCTTCATTGATTTCCTCAATGACCCATTGGTTGTTTAGTAGCATATTGGTTAGCCTTCACATATTTGTGTTTTTGAAGTTTTTTTTTTTTTTCTCATAGTTGATTTCTAGTTTCATACTGTTATGGCCAGAAAAGATGCTTAATGATTTCAATCTTCTTAAATTAACTGAGACTTATTTTTGGCCTAGCATGTGATCTATCCTGAAGAATGTTCTGTATGCACTTGAAAAGGAAATTTATTCTGTTGCTTTTGGATGGAATGTTCTATATATATCTTTAAAGTTAATCTGATCTAATGTGTTGTTTAATTGATTTTTTGTCTGGATGATCTATACATTGATGTAAATGGAGTGTTAAAATCTCCTACTATTATTGTGTTACTGTTAATTTATACCTTTATGTTTGTTAATATTTGCTTTATGTACTTCGGTGTCCCTATGTTGGGTGCATATATATTCACAGTTGTTAATATCTTCTCGTTAGATCTATCCCTTTATCATTATGAAACGTCCTTCTTTGTCTCTTGTTACAGTCTTTGTTTTAAAGTCTATTTTGTCTGACTCATATATCACATTTAATCAAAATATCTTCATAAATATTGATGATAAGCATTTGCCAAATTATATTGATTGTAATTTTAATCAAGAAAATAGAATGAATTATAGATTCAACTCACAAAAAAAATTGATAACTCTGAAAAGTTTACCACATTGGTCAATATTTTTAAGATGCCAGGAGATTAACAACTTGATTAATAGTAAATAAAATTTAGTAAGCAAGATGAAGACCATGTTTTATTTGTGCAGAAGAAAAATTGCAGTATTATATGAAATACTGAATATGCTACAAATTATAGACATGACATTGCACAGTACTTATAGCTCTCTGGCTTCTACATAGCTACAGAAATTTTCTAAAATGTCTTATAAAATGGTGATGGCCACCTCCATTTGAAAGGTAAATATATCAGAAACAATTTCTGTTTCCAGGTAGGAATCCAAACCAGAAATCAAACTTAAGATTATCAGTAAATTTTGAAATGCTTCAAGCTTTGTCAGAATCTGTCAACTCTTTTAAAAGTTATATTGACACAAATATACTGAGAGAGGAGAATAAAGTGTTAAGCAATGAAACTGAAGCAGAGACATTTCATTTGATTAATGAGTGTCATCAGAACCTCTGTCTGAGTTTAATATCACTGTCTGTTCAGTGTATTTACTTGGAGTGAGTTTCACATTCAGTGGTATGAGCCATGAAGCAAGTGTGAGCTCTCTATTTTAATTATTTCATAATTATTTAGGCTAATGTTAATAAATAATTCTTATAATTAATTATTACTACTGAAAATATTTTTGCTTTGATGTCTTCATCAGAAAGAAAGTTTTAATTATTTTTTCCTTCTTATAAGCTCTGGTAATAGAGGAATAAAATTAAATACATAAAAATCCATTAAAAGACACCCTTATTGTCCTGGTATTTAAATAAATGAAGCCTCACAAAAATGGTATCCTATCTTCATTGAGTAACACATATAATTTAAAATGTCAGGAACAACCTTATTAATTGAAATAAGCAGTTTCATCTGACTTTCATTTGTGTATGTGTTTTTGCCATTCATAGTTAAAGGGTACACACTTGGGTAATATTGATGTTAATTTGGAAAGCTGACAGAATAGTTTTCTCTTGGATACTATGAAAGCTTAAGATGGCTCTTCATTATTTATGTAAAAGCTTCCTCAATGGGATTCTGAGTTTTCTGTCCAGTTTTCTTTGAGATTTCTTATCCAGGTGTTTCTTAAATTTTAATCCTCTAACAATCTGCACCAGAATCTTTGGAAAAATACATTAAAATACAAACACCAAAATTTTACCAGGGTCAGATTAAGTAGATCTCTATAGGGTAGAGACCAGGAATTAGCATTTAAATTTTTTTTTCTTAACTTGTTGAAGTTGAAGAATCTTCTATTAAAAGGTAACAAAATGTTTACCTTTGCAAAGATGTAGAAACCAGGACTATATTTAACCTCCAACCTAAAACTCCTTTTTCAAAAAACAGATAAATATAACAAACAGCAGTTTTCAGACATTGGATATCCTACAGCACAGTCATCTCTGAGAGGGGAGAAACAATAGTGATCCCTATGATTGCCCCAGCAAGAGTTTCCAAGCTACCACATAGGGAAAGGAGAATGCAGGAAGAGCCTCTTGATCTCCCTGAGTAGAACAGATAGAGCTGGGAGTCCAGGAAGGCCAAAGGGGATAGAGTTTTCAGGGGAGGGTGCCACAAAGAAGAAATTTTCATAGGAGGAATTTCCAGAAATTAGTAGAGTCTCCACTTCATTTCTTCAGCTGAGTACCATCCAATATGCTCAAGTTTCTTAAGACCAAGGTGACATTATAGAGTTAAGGATTTTCTTCTTTTCTAATATAAGCATATAATGCTATAAATTCCCTTCTACATAAAGAAACTCTACAAGCTGCAAGGAAATTCAGAAATAGGTTCAAAATGAGATATTTATTAAAGAGATAATAGTCATTTTTAAAAAACAAGCAAAAATTCTGAGCTGAAGAACTCAATTAGTGAAATGAAATATGCAATAGAAAGCATCTTCAATAGGGTAGAGCAAATGGAAGACAGAATCATAAAACGTGAGTTAGAGGATAAGAATTTTGAAATAACCCAATTAGAGAACAAAGAAAAAAGAATGAAAAGGAGTGAAGAAAGCCTATAAAATCTATAGGATATCACCAAAAGAATAAATATTTGAATAATGAGGATTCCATAAGGAGAAGAGAGGGAGAAGGGGGCAGAAAATTAATTTAAAACATAATAGCAGAATAATTCCCAAATCTGAGGAGAGAATTAAACATCCAAGTTCATGAAGCTAATAGATAACCCTATGATCTCCATGCAACAATTCTTTCTCCATGATACATCATAGTAAAAATGTCAAAAATCAAACATAAAGAAATAATTCTAAAAACAGCAAGGGAAAAAAGTATTGTAGCCTACAAAGGAGCATCCATTAGTCTAACAACAGATTTCTCAGCAGAAACTCTATAGGCCAGGAAAGAGAGGAATAATAAAGTTTTAAAAGAAAAATATTGCCATCCAAGAATTTTCTAACCAGCAAAGTTATCTTTCATCTGTGAAGGAGAAATAAAGAATCTCTCAGACAAACAAAAGCTATGGAGCTCATCACTGTTAGGCCTTGAAAGAAATGCTGAAAGGAGTTCTTCAAGCTGAAATAAACAGTCATAAATCACTGACATGAAAAAACAAAAGTATATAACACACTAGTAAAGGTAAATATACAGTTAGACTTAGAAAGCTCTAATTTGTAACAGGATGGTATATTAACCACATAACTATAGTACAAAGGTCATAGGAAAGCTGTATTTAAAATAATTATTAAAATAATTAGTATAATTTGTTAATTAATACCACAATATAAAAAGAGGTAAAGAATAACATCAAAATTATAAAAAGGAGTAAAAGAGTGAAGGTTTTATTAGCTTTTATCTTGTTATTAAACAATTAAAGTTAAGTTGCTATCAGTTTAAAATGTCCTATTTTATATATGATATGTCAGATGTAAGCCTCAAGATAAACACAAAGCAAAGAGTTAGATCCACAAAATGTAAAGAAGAGAAACAGAGCATACCACCATGAAGAATCACCAATTTACAAAGATAGTCAGAAACAGAGGGGAAAAGAAACAATGAAAATACAAACAACCAGAAAACAATTAATAAAACAGCATTAGTAAGTCCTTATAAAGCTATAATAATTCTAAATGTAAATGGATTGAATTCACCAATCAAAAGGCAGAGTGGCTGGATGGGTTAAAAAAAACAACTATATGATGCCTATAAGAGACTCACTACAGCTTAAAGGTCACACATAAGCTCCAAGTGAAGCAATGGGAAAAGAAACTCCATGCAACTGGAAACCAAAAGAAAGCAGGGGTTTCAGACAAAATAGACTTTAAACAAAAATGATAACAAGAGACAAAGAGGTCATTATATAATGATAAAGGTGTCAATTCATCAAAAAGATAAAATATTCATAAATATATAGGTACCCAACACGGGGAGACCTAAATATCATGAGTGAATACTAACAGATCCGAAGAGAGAAAGAGACACTATACAATAGTAATAATGGAATTCAATACCTCACTTTCAGCAATGGATTGATCATCTGGACAGAAAACGAACAAAAAGACTTTGGACTTGAACCGTACATTGGACCAAATGGACCTAACAGACATTTACAAAATATTCCATCCAACAGGAGCAGAATACACATTCTTTGCAAGTGCACACAGAACATTCTTTAGGGTAGACCATATGATAGACACAAAACAAGTCTTAACCAATTTAAGAAGATTGAAATCACACCAAGCGTCTTTTTTCCTTGCCACAATGGTTTGAAAATAGAAATCGACAAGAGGAAAGATTAAAAATCTACAAATATGTGGAAATTAAACAACAAACTTCCCGAACAACCAATGGGTCATAGAAAAAATCAGAAGAGAATTTAAAAAAATATCTTGAACAAACGAAAAGGGAAACACAACATACTAAAACCTATGGTATGCTACAGAAGCAATTCTGATTGATAAGTTTACAATGATAAGTGCATATATTAAGAAAATAGAAAGTTCTCAAATAAACAATCTAACTTTATATCTCAAAGGATGAGAAAAAGAAGAATTAACTTATTTCAGTTAGCAGAAGGAAGGAAATAACAAAGATAAGAGCAGAAATAAATCAAATACAGACCAGGAAAACAATGTAAGCAATCAACTAAAAAACTAAGAGCTGTTTTTTCAAAAAGACAAACAAAATTAACAAATCTTTAACTAGACTAAGTAAGGAAAAATAATGAAGATGCAAATACAATCAAAAATGAAAGCGGAGACATTATAACTGATACTAAAAACATACAAAGATCATAATAGACTACTATGAACAGTTATATGCCAACACTGGATAACCTGGAAGAAATGCATAAATTCATAGAAACATACGATCTACCAAGACTGAATGAGAAATATAGAAAATCCTAACACACCAATTAGCGAGGAGATTGAATCTGTCCAGCAAACAAAATAGAAATGTGTCCAGCAAACAAAAGTCCAGGACCAAAAGTCTTCACTGGATAATCCTACCAAATATTTAAAGAATTATTGTCAATCCTTCTCAAACTCCTCCACAAAAATTGAGGAATACAGAACATTTTCAAACTCATCTTACCAGATCATCATTTCCCAGATATCAAAGCCAGATAAGAACACTACAAGAAAAGAAAACTGTAAACAAATATTCCTGATAAATATAGATGCAAAAATTCTCAACAAAATATTAGCAAACAAATTTTGACAACACATAAAAAGGATTATACACTAATGACTAAGTGAGATTTATCCCTGGGATGCAAGGATATTTCAACATATGCAAGTCAATCAATATGATACATCTCATTAATACAATAAAAGCTAAAAATCATTTGATCATTTCAACAGGTGCAGAAAAAGAATTTGACAAAATACAACATACTTTCATGATAAAACCCACAACAAACTGGGTCTAGAATAAATATACCTCAACATAATAAAGACGATATGCAACAAACTTATAGCTAACATTATACTCAATGGTGAAAAATTGAAACTTTTTCTCTAAGATTGGGAACAAAACAAGGATGCCCATTCTCACCACTCTTTTTCAACATAGTACTGGTAGTCCTAGATAGAGCTATCAGACAAGACAAAGAAATAGAAGGCATCCGAACTGGAAGAAGAAGTAAAATTGTCATTATTTGAAGATGATATGATCTTATATATAGAAATTCTAAAACTCAACCAAAAATTATTGGAATAAACAAATTCAGAAAAGATGCAGAATATAAAACCAACATACAGAAACTAATTGCATTTCTATAAACGAACAAAGAAACATCTGAAAAAGAAAGAAAACTATCCCATTCACAATAGCATCAAAAACAATAAAATGTATTAAAATAAATTTAACTAAATAAAGAGAAAGATCTGTACACAGAAAACTACAAGATGATGAAAGAAATTAAAGAAGACACTAACAAATGAAAAAATATCTCCTGTTCAAGGGTAGGAAGAATTAATATTTTTAAAATGTGCATACCACCAAAGCCATCTATAGATTCAGTGCAATCCCTGTCAAAATTTTGATGGCATTTTTTACGGAAATAGAGAAAGCAACCCTAAAATTTGTATGGAACCACTAAAGACCCTGAATAGACAAAGCAATCATGAGAAAGAAGAACAAAGCATCACATTTCCTGATCTCAAACTATACTACAAATCTATAGTGATTAAAACAGTACTATATTTGCATAAAAATAGACACATAGACCAATGAAACAAAATATAGAGGCCAGAAATTAGTCCCCACATTTATGGTCAACTAATATTTGACAAAGGAGCCGAGAACACTCAGTGGTGAAAGGATAGTATCCTCAATAAATGATGTTGAGAAAACAGGATAAACACATGCAGAAAAATGAATTTGGACCCCTATCTTATACTACTCACAAAAATTAACTTGCAATGGATTGAAGGCTTAACATAAGACCTGATACCATAAAATGCTTAGAAGAAAAACATGGAAAAGAAGCTCTCCAACACTAGTCTTGACAATAATTTTTTATGATACCAAAAACACAAGGAACAAAAGCAAAAATCAATGAGTACATCTACATCAAACTAAACAGCTTCAGCACAGCAAAATAAACAATCAAAAAAATAAAAATGCGGCCTATGGAATGTGAGAAGATATTTGCAAAGTGTATGTCAGATAAAAGGTTAATATCCAAAGTATATGAGGAATTCACACAACTCAATAATAAAAAGCAAACAATTTGATTTAAAAGTGGGCAGAGGAATTAAACAGACATTTTTCCAAAGACCACCAGGTACATGAAAAGATGTTCAATATCACTTATAATCAGGGAAATGCAAATAAAAACCACAATGAGATATCACTTTATACCTCATAGTATATCACCTTATAATTAAAATGACTATCATCATGAAGACAAGAGAGAACAAGTGTTGGCAAGGATGTGGAGAAAAGGGAACCCTTGTGCACTGTTGGTGGGAATATAAACTGGTTCAGCCACTGTGAAAACAGTATTGAGGTTACTTAAAATTTTTTAAATAGAACTACCATATGACCCAGCAATTACACTTCTAGGTGTATATCCAGAGGCAATGAAAACAGAATATCAAACAAGTATATGCATTCTTATGTTTATTGCAGCATTATTTATAATAGCAAACTAATAGAAACAACTTGTGTCTGTCAACAATGAAAGGATAAAGAAGATGTGGTATATATATCACACACACAAAAACAATAGGGGATAGATTTGGCATAAGCTATGCAAGACTTTCACATTGAAAATTGCAAAATATTGTTGAGAACAATTTAAAAAGATTTAAATAAATGTAGAAATATATCCTGTTCATAAAATTCAACCAGGCCCTTTTTGTAGAAATTCACATGTTGATTCTTAAATTTATATGGGAATTCGAAAGACCTAGACTAGCCCAAATGACTTAGAAAAACAAATTTGAAAGGTTTGCATTTCTTGATCTCAAGACTTATATAAAGACAATGTGGTATTGTCATAAAAATAAACAAGTAGATCAATGGAGCAGAAAGGGGCTCATGCATATATGGTCACTTGATTTGGGACAAAGTTCCAAAGCAATTCAAAGGAGTAAGGACAATTTTTTCAGCAAATTGAGCTGGAACAATCAGACAGTCATATGCAAAAAATAAACCTTATCTCCCTCAATATACAAAAATTAACTTGAAATGGATTATAGATCTCATGTAGGAGTTAAAACTACAAAACTTTAGAAGTAAGGATAAAATCTTAGTGACCTAAACTCGACAAATATTTCTTAAATATAACACTAAGGGCAGACTGTAAAAGAATAAATCAATAAATTCAAAATGTTTGTCTTCAAAAGACAGTTTTAAGAAAATAAAAAGGCAAGCCACAGAAAGAAAATATTTTCAAAACGTATACCCCCAAAAGTACTTGTATCTAAAATATAAAAAGACTTCTTACAACTTAATAAGAAGATAAAAAACTCAATAAAAAATGGGCAAAAGATTTGAGCAGGTGTTTCTCCATAGAAAATTTAGGGATACCAAATAAGCATGTGTAAAGATGCTCAATATCATCAGTCATTAGAGAAAGGCAAATTAGGTGCACAGTGAAACACCACTACTCTCATACTAGAATGTTAAAAATTATATATTGATCATACCCTGTGTTGACAAGGATGTGGAACAACTGGATCTTTCATTCACTGCTGGTGTGAATGTAAAATGGTACAAATACTTTGAAAAACCACTTGACAGCTTCTTTAAAAAAAAATACCTACATAGGACCCAGCCACTCTGACCTCGGAGAGAAAGCAGTGAGCGGTCCTGAAGAGAGATCTTAGTCCCCTGCCCAGGAATTGAACCTGGGTAGCCTGAATGAAAACCAGGAATCCTAGCCTCTAGACCACCAGGGACTAGAGGCTAGAAACAAAGTGGTCCTGGCTCTTTCCCCTGTTTGAAAGCAAGAATATTTCAAGGAGGCAAAAACTGTAAAAACAGGTACAAAATTTATTATTAGAGACACAGCACAATGTATGGGAGAGCACACAGAGAAGCAGTTTATTTATTTAAGTCAGAAGCTAGGCAGAAATACACATCTGGAGAGAAAGGGTGTGGGCATCCTTCCTAATGAGGAGGAGTGTGGTCAAGAGGTGATTTAAATCCCTTATATAGGACAGTTCTTCTGGGTCTTTGTTTACCTTTGGCCAATTATCTCACTTCTTTTTCTACATCTGACCTGTTTTAGGACACTCCCCAACACGCATGTGCAACTTTTTGCTAAGATGGATCTCACTGCAGAGGCCTGTGTGGGGGTATGTCCACAAATATTACGGGGTGGTGCCCCTTCCCTTTTTGACTCCCAAGGAGACTTCTTGCGCATGTGTAGACAAGGAAGTTTTCCTTGACCACAGGAGTGGTCATCTTATCTCTTTATTCCAGCAGAGCTCAGCTTCTGCCACCAGCTTTGTCGTTGGAGTTTCTGGGTGAGAACAAAGCTTCAGTTTCACTCCACTTGACAAACACCAGCTGTCCAGCCCAAGGGCCCATCTATCTCTCACATCAACTCCACTTTATAATATTTACCCAAGGGAAATGAAAACATATTTCTATACAAAGACTTGCATATAAAATGTTCACAGTGACTACTTGCTTGCATTATCCAAAAAACTAGAAACTACCTAAATGTTCATCCACAGATTAATGGATAAGCAAATTGTTGTATATCCATAAGTAGTAATAGTAGTTAGCAATAAAAATGAAAAACAATTGATATGCACAGCAACACATATGCATCTCAAAGTAACTATGCTTAGCAAAGCAAGCAAGATGGGGAAAGAATGGGAGTAAGGGAGCAACAGAGCATGAGGAAACTTTTAGTAGTGACAGTTTCATTAACTTAATTGTGGTGAAGATTTCACAGTTATATACATATATATATATATATATATATCAAAAATCAAATAGCACCAATTTAAGTATGTATAATTTATTTTGTATCAAATTTGCCTCAATAAAGTTTGGGGTATATCCTACAAATACCACCATCAGCCCAGTTATGTTGATTTAATCACTTTTCCAAAATTCCTGAAAGCTTTTGTTTACTATTCTTCCACATGGACTGTCATTTTCTTATGCTTCTTTGGAGTTCTCCTTCTTCCAAGATCCAGCCCAAATTCCTTTGTTTTCATAAATTCTACCCATGGCAGCTACACTGATTGATTCTCTCAAAGACTTATAAGTTATGTTGTATATGTGCTGAATGCTTTTCAAATTGCCAAATAAACCATTCCCATAATGGACAACACCTTATACTCACACATATTTTTAAGATATACTGTCTTAACTGAACTACTGCTACCTGGCAGTAATATGGCTGAATCCAACATATAATTTTAAGCAAAGAAACTATACACATAAGAGTTCATATTGTACCTTTCCATTTATCAAAAGTTCAAGGATAGAGGTAAGAATAGTGGTTCTATTTTGAGGCTATTGACTGGGCAAAGTAATATTCTTTGCCTAGGTTGCTGAAATATGGATGTATGTGCACGTGTGTGCATATGTAATAAATGAAGTTTTTCTTTGTTACAGCTTGTTTCTATTCTTAACCAAATAAGAACCACATAATGATTTATTATTTTGTCTTTTAAGTCTCTTTTAATCTATAGGTTTCCACTCCATCACTAACCTTGAAATTCTATATTGAAGAAACTAGATTGTTTGTCCTATGAGTTTCCCACAGTCAAAATTTTGTTGATTTCATCCACATTATGTCAATTAACATGTTCTTCTCTCCTCTGTATGTCTTGTAAATTGATTGTTAGTTCTAGATGCTTGATCAGATGCCTGTTAATTTCTTTAGCAGCACAGGTAGTGATATGTTCTTCCTTCAAGACTTATGCAATTTCTGCTTGACTTTCTTTTGGTGATGTTATTAGCTGTAGACATTTAATGACTAATTATTGAGGACTGCCAAATGGTAACATTCTAATTCTATTATTTGTTTGTTGTTGAGAAAATTATTGAATTTAAAGGGAAAGAATAATCTTTACTTCTTCTTTTGTATCAAATGGTAAACATTCTTGTACATTTTCCTCTCTGATTACAATCATCCAGGGATGGCTTGAATCAGAGTGGAAGGGATAAAGAGATTTTGTGAGATCTGTGATAATTGCAAAATAGCTAACATTTATTGAAACCATACTATTTTATTTGCTTAATTAAAAAGTACATATAGCAATAACTGTGTGCCAGGCACTGGTATCAGCACTGTGTTCATTTCTATTCACTGAATTTAATTCTCATAGTAACCCTATTGAAGGATATTTTTTCCAGATACAGAGTTCATCCTTCTTACATATTATGAGAGGTCTGCTCCTGGCCAAAATGCATGACTTTCAGGTGTGACCATAGGTGATTACAAAGGCTTTAGGTGGCCGACCTCATGGGAAAAACTGCCCTGCCTACACCAGACTTGGTAGATAGCATAAATTGCACTCCCTCAAAATAGTTGCAGTCAGGGATTCAGGTCCCTCTGCTCTTACATGTTTGCATTCCTAACCTGGACACTTTCCATTGGAGACCCCTTTATTTGGGGCCTTCAGCCTAGGTCTTTTTCAGGCATCCTTACTGAGGTCTTCTTTTTTTTTCTTTCTTTTCTTTTTATTGAAGTAGAGTTGGTTTCAACTATTACATTAGTTTCAGGTGTACAACATAGTAAATCGCTATTTACACTCCATTTAAAGTTATTATAAAATATTGACTCTATTCCTTATGTTATACAATATATCCTTGTAGCTTATTTATTTTGTACATAAGGTAGTTTGTACCTTTTAATCCCCTACCATATATTGCCCCTCCCCGTTTCTATCTTCCAACTGGTAACCACTAGTTTGTTCTCTATATCTGTGAGTTTGTCTTTCTCTGTCTGACTTTTTTCACTAAGCATAATAACTTCCAGATTCATCCACATTGTTGCAATAGCAAAAGTCCATCTTTTTGTGGCAGAGTAATATCCCATTGTATATATATACCACATCTTCTTTATCCATTTATCTGCTGATGAACACTTAGTTTGCTTCCGTAGCTTGACATTTGTAAATAATACTGCTATGAACATTGGGGTACATGTATCTTTTTGAATTAGTGTTTTTGTTTTCTTTGAATATATACCCACATGTGGAATTGCTGAATCACATGGTACTTCCATTTTCAGTTTTTTGAGGAACCTCCATACTGTTTTCCATAGTGGCTACACAAATTTATATTCCCACCAACATTGTATTAGGGTTCCCATTTCTCCACATCCTCACCAACATTTGTTGTTTGTGGCCTTTTTGATGATAGCCATTCTGACATGTGTGGTTTTAATTTGCATTCCTCTGATGATTAATGATGTTGAGCATCTTTTCATGTGCCTATTGGCCATCTGTATGTCTTCTTTGTTCTTCTGCCCATTTTTTAATCGGGTCTTTTGTTTTTTGGATATTGAGTTGTATGAGCTGTTTATATATTTTGGATATTAACCCCTTAATGGACAAATCATTAGCAAATATTTTCTCCCATTCTGTAGATTGTCTTTTCATTTTGTCAATATTTTGCTTTATTGTGAAAAAACTTAAGTTTAATTAGGTCTCATCTGTTTTTTGTTTTTTTTTTTCTGTTTCCTTTGGCTGAGGAGACAGATCTAAAAAAATATTGCTATGATTTATGTCAAAGAGTGTTCTGCCTATGTTTTCTTCCAGGAGTTTTATGGTTTCTGGTCTTATATTTAGGTCTTTAATCAATTTTGAGTTTATTTTTTACATGGTGTGAGAAAATGTTGGAACTTCATTTTTTTACATATAGCTGTCTAGTTTTCCCAGCACCACTTATTGAAGAGATTTTCTCATAGATTAATGGACCATAAATGCATGAGTTTATTTCTGGGTTCCTATTCTGTTCCATTGATCTATGTCTCTTTTTGTGCCAGTACCATATCAGTTACTGTAGCTTTGTAGTATAGTCTGAAGTCAGAGACATGATACCTCCAGCTTTGTTCTTTTTCCTCAGGATTGCTTTGGTTATTGGGGGTCTTTTGTACTTCCATATAAATTATAGAATTATTTTTTCTAGTTCAGAGGAAAATGTCATGGGCATTTTGATAGGGATTGCATTAAATTTGTAGATTGCTTTGGAGAGTAGGCACATCTTAACAATATTAATTCTTCCAATCCATGAGCAGGGGATATCTTTCCACTTCCTTCCATAATCTTCAATTTTCTTGATCAGTATTTTATAGTTTTCAGAGTATAGGTCTTTCACCTACTTGGCTAAATTTATTCCTAGGTATTTTATTCTTTTGATGTGATTTTAAACAGGATTATTTTCTTGCTTTCTCTTTCTGATAGTTCATTATTTCTGTATAGAAAATAAACAGATTTATGTATATTAATCTGCATCTTTACTGAGTTCCTTTTTAGTTCCAATAGTTTTTTGGTGGAGACTTTACGGTTTTCTATACATAGTATCAAGTCATCTGCAAATAGTGACAGTTTTACTTCTTGTCTTCCAATTTGGATATCTTTTACTTCTTTTTCTTGTCTGACTGCTGTGGCTAGGACTTCCAACAGTATGTTAAATATAAGTGGTGAGAGTGGGCATTCTTTTCTTGTTCCTGATTTTAGAGGAAAGCTTTAATCTTTTTACCATCGAGTATGATATTGGATGTGAATTTGTCATGAATAGCCTTTATTCTGTTGATATACATGCCCTCTATACCAACTTTGATGAGAGTTTTTATCATGAATGGATGTTGAATTTTGTCAAATGATTTTTCTGCATCTATTGAGATAATCATGTGATTTTTATTTTTCCTTTTGTCAATGTGGTGTATCATGTTGAATAATTTGTGGATAGTGAACTATCCTTGCATCCCTGAAATAAATCCCACTTGATAATAATACATGATCCTTTTTGTATATTGTTGAATTTGATCTGCCAATATTTTGTTGAGGATTTTTGCATCTATATTCATCAAAGGTATTGGCCTGTAATTTTCTTTTCTTGTACTGTCTTTGTCTGGTTTTTGTATCAAGAAATTGGTGCCCTCATAGAATGAATTTGGAAGTGTTCTGCCCTCTTAAATTTTTTGGAACAGTCTGAAAAGGATAGGTATTAACTCTTCTTTATATCTTTGGTAGAATTTCCCTGTGAAGCCATTGAGTCCTGTACTTTTGTTTCCTGGGAGTTTTTTTTATTATTATTACAAATTTAGTTTCACTACTAGTGATCAGTCTGTTCAGTTTGTCTGTTTCTTCCTGATTCAGTCTTGGAAAGTGGTATATTTCTAGAAATGTATTCATTTCTTCTAGGTTGTCCAATTTGTTGACATATAACTGTTTGTAGTAGTGTCATATGGTTTTTGTATCTCTGTAGTTATGATTGTTATTTCTCCTCTTTCATTTCTTATTTTGTTTATTTTGGTTCTTTCTCTTTTCTTCATGGTGAGCCTGGTTAAGGGTTCATCAATCTTGTTTATCTTTAAAAAAAAATAGCTCTTGCTTTCATCGATCTTTTCTATTGTTTTTATCTCTTTTTTACTTATTACTTCTCTTCTCTTTATTATTTCCCTTCTGCTGCTTTGTGTTTTGTTTGTTCTTTTTCTAATTCCTTTATGTGGTGGGTTAGCTTGTTTATTTGAGATTTTTCTTATTTCTAGAGGAAGGCCTGTATCACTATAAACTTCCATCTTATAACTGCTATTGCTGCATCTCACAGTTTTTGGAATGTTGTTTTTCCACTTTCAGTTGCCTCAAAGTATTTTCTGATTTCCTCTTTGATTTCTTCATTGATCATTTTTTTAGTAGCATGTTGTTTAGTCTCCATGTGTTTCTGCTTTTCCCATTTTTCTTTCTGTAATTGACTTCTAGTTTCATACCATTGTGGTTGGAAATAATGCTTGATATTATTTATATTCTCTTAAATTTGTTGAGACTTGTTTTGTGACCCAGCATGTGATCTACCCTGGAGAATGTCCCCTGTATGCTTGAAAAGAGTGTGTTTTCTGCTGTTTTTGATAGACTGTCCTGTAGATGTCAATTAAGTCAAGCTGATCAATTGTGTCAATTAAGACCACTGTTGCAAAATTAAACAAATAGGGCCTAATCAAATTTATAAGCTTTTGTACAGCAAAGTAAACCACAAACAGAACAAAAAGATAATCTATGGACTGGGAGAAAATATTTGCAAATGATGTGACTGACAAGGGGTTCATTTCCAAAATATACAAACAGCTCATACAACTCAATAACAAAAAAACAAACAACCCAATCAAAAAATGGGCAGAAGACCTAAATAGGCATTTCTCCTAAGAAGACATACAGATGGACAATAAGCACATGAAATGATGTTCAGCATTGCTAATTATTAGAGAAATGCAAATCAAAATTACAATGAGGTATCACCTCACACCAGTCAGAATGGCAATCATTAAAATGTCTACAAATAATAAATGCTAGAGAGGGTGTGGAGAAAAGGGAACCCTCCTACACTGCTGGTGGGAATATAAATTGGTGCCGCCACTATGGAAAACATGGAGTATGGAGGTATGGAGGTTCCTTAAAAAATTAAAAATAGAGTTGCCATATGATCCCACAATCCCACTGCTGGGAATATATCTAAAGAAAACTCTAATTAGAAAAGATACATGCACCCCAATGTTCACAGAAGCACTATTTACAATAGCCAAGACATAGAAGTGACCTAAAAGTCCATGGACAGATGAATAGGTGAAGATGTGAGATATATATATATAATATATATATATATATATATATATAATATATATATATAATGGAATACTACTCAGTCATAAAAAAGAATGAATTAATGCCATCTGCAGCAACAAGGATGGACCTAGAGATTATCATAATAAGTGAGTAAGTCAGAAAGAGAAAGGCAAGGGAGGTAGCTTGGCTGAGTGGTCTAAGGTGCTGGATTTAGAAAGAGAAAGACAAATATCATATGATATCACTTATGTGTGGAATTAAAATGTGATACAAATGATCTTATTTACAAAACAGAAACAGGCTCACAGATGTAGAAAACAAACATCGTTATCAAAGGGAAAAGGGGGTGGTGAAGGGATAAATTAGGAGTTTGGAATTAGCAGACACACTACTATGTATAAAATAGATAACCAACAAGGACCTGCTGTATAGCAAAGGGAATAATACTCAACATCTTGTAATAATCTATAAGAGAAAAAGATCTGAAAAAGTATATATATATATATATATATATGTGTGTATATGTCTATAATTGAATCACTTTGCTGTATACCAGAAACTAACAAAATATTGTAAATCACTGATAATTCAATTTTTAAAAAAAGGCCACTTTTACCTTATTGGTTTTTTGTCTGGATGATCTATTCATGGATGGAAGTGGAAGTGGGGTGTTAAAGTCCCCTACTATTGCTGTATTATTGTCAATTTCTCCCTTTATGTCTGCTAATATTTCCTTTATATTAACAGATCTGTATTTTTCAGCTTTTAATCTTCAGACATTGAATAACTTTATTACCTGAATAAATATTATTTCTACCACCTATCACCCTTTGCAGCAGAACCTGAACTTCTGTAAAGGCCTGTTTCTTAGCACAAGTTGAGGAACATGATCAGTAGGGTGGGGGTGAGGGGTTAAAAGGAAAAATCAATTACATTCTCATGTCTTCATGCTCAATATTCTGAAAATAATGAGTAGTAGAGACTGGAGTGCCTACTGCAGCTCTGTGCCCTCACAGTCCTGACAGAGATGCTACAAAGGAAGCACTACTTCATTTGAGGTGAGCATGTTCTAGCTCTGCAAGGGTGTCTCTTCTCCCCAAGGGATTTTGAAATTGTCAAGAGATAAGCTTGTGCTCCAGAGTCAAGAGAGTTTTCTGACTGATGGAAAGAAATCTTAATCTCATCCTAAATTCAGAATTTACTTACTCAGTTGAAGGCCCTAATTACCTTAATCCTTAAACCGAATCCCTTTATTTACTAAACCCAGATAGGGTTCCAGACTTGAAGACACCAGACAAACAATTGGGTCAATCCTCCAAATCTGGAAGTGCTTTCTAAAAACAATCACAAGCCTGCAAATACTAGCCACAATATAAACTTCTACTGCCCACAAATTCAAAGACTAGAAAGGCCTATGTTTAAAGCCGTCCACCCAAACCACTCCAAGACATGTTTTCTCCCTATTCTACCCTGTATGTTGATTTCTCAAGGTCACCAGGCTAAAATACCATGCATTAGATTTATGAGAAACAATTCAATTCCTTGTCATTCCAGATTCTGATCCAGTTAAAATAGAAAGACACACAATTTTTGGCCACCAACAGCAATAGTTGATTTAGTTAAGAATCATCAGTGGAAGCACAACCAATGCATCACAGATCCCATTGTTGAATGGCATCAAAGTATCTACATATAGATTGCATATCAATTACAAAAGAAAAAATGATTTCTTTATTTTGGCAAAATTATACTAATCAAGTGATCAAAGTTAACATCATCTTGAATGGGACAAACTGACGTCATATGCCTTCTGATGTGAAAAACTGAGAAGGACTGATCATCTATACATATAGTATTCCTGACAAAGATACAAAACCTAAATCTAATCGTGAGAAAACCATCAGATGGCCCAAGTTCAGAGAGCATTCATAAAAACACTGAACTGTACTCTTCAATAATGTCAGCCAAAGAAACGCTGAGGAGCTGTTCCAGGTTAAAGGAGACAAAAGACACAAATGCAATGTGAATCTGGGATTAGAACGTGTGTCAGGAAAGACAATTGTTATAAAGAACATTTCTGGAGCAACTGGTAAAATTTGAATATGTACTGTGTATTAGGTAACAGTATTCTGTCAATTCTAAATTTCTTGAATTTCATAACTGTAATTATGTAGGAGAAAGTCTTTGTTCTTAGTATATATATACTGAAGTATTAGGAGTGATGATTTATGATATCATCAACTTTCAAATGGTTCTGAAAAAGTAATAATTACATTAATACACACATATTTATGGAGAGAGATAAAGTATATGTATAAAATGTTAATAACTACTGAATCTAGATGAAACATATATAAGTATTCACTGCCTTATGCTTGAAGTTTTTTGTAGGTTAAAAATTTTCAAAATGAAATACTAAAATATAAATTCAAAGCACATAAAAAATAAAAAGTAAATCTAAAAAATATGTACAAGAGTCACATTAAGGATCCAAATATCAGCTTTATTACTGGTAATACTAGATTGGAGAACATGAAGAGTAAAAGAAAAAATATGCTTCCTACTCCTTCCTAAAGTGCTTGACTGGAGACAGAGTAGCTGGAAAACTCTAGGCATTTCCCAAGCTCCCTCACCACTTCTCCCCTGAGAAAAGTATGCTTCTCTAATGGCCACATAGAGTTTGGCCATATAGAGTGTATTCTGTCTGTTTTTTTTAACTTCTTATATTGTCACTTGAAACATAACACACAATAGTTTTTATTCCTAGAATTCTTATTTTTGAAAAGTCTGTATTCATTCTTGATATTTTTGGTATACTCATCATTATAAATTCACGCTTTATTATAATAAGTAAAACCTTTTCATAGTTTTTCTGCATCCTGTATCTGCCAATTCTAATATTGTCAGTCTTTTGGTACTTACATGTTTTGTGTCCTGTTTCTGTTGAGAAGCATTCACTAAGACCACTCGACTTCTCAATTTTTGGCAATCATGTTTCTGAAGTCATGCTTATTTCCGTCTTTGAAAGTCCTGTTCTGAGCCAATTCTGAGCAACTTTCAAAATTGTTGTCAGCCAGATGATCCCCTATACAGGGACAATCTCACACTCTTCAATTATTTTGGCTCCAAGCAGGTATCTCAAATGTAGCTTTCCCTCTCTCCGCTTTTTTGAAAATTGATATCCCCTTGACTCTGAGGCTATAGGAATCTGGCTGGCTTTAGGGAAATTCTCACTGCCTTTTGGCCCAGACAGCGTCTCTGACACTCTGGTTTAGTAACTCTCACTCAGCCTCTCCAGCCATTGCTCCAAGCCTCTGGAGTTCTGACTTTATTCCACACTAGTCCGGCTTCCAAGTACTCCCAGCTCAGCTCCTGGCCATAAATATCCAGGCCCTGTCCCCTAGAAAATCCAGGTTTGTTTTGTCACTGTCATTTGGCTTTTTTTTACATCTTTAATGGAGTATAATTGCTTAACAATGGTATGTTAGTTTCTGCTTTATAACAAAGTGAATCAGTTATACATATACATATGTTCCCATATCTCTGCCTTCTTGCATCTCCCTCCCTCCCACCCTCCCTATCCCAGCCCTCTAGGTGGTCACAAAGCACCGAGCTGATCTCCCTGTGCTATGCGGCTGCTTCCCACTAACTATCTATTTTACGTTTGGTAGTGTATATATGTCCATGCCACTCTCTCACTTTGTCATAGCTTACCCTTCCCCCTCCCCATATCCTCAAGTCCATTCTCTAGTAGGTCTGGGTCTTTATTCCCATCTTACCCATAGGTTCTTCCTGACATTTTTTTTCTTAGATTCCATATATATGTGTTAGCACACAGTATTTGTCCTTCTCTTTCTGACTTTCTTCACTCTGTATGACAGACTCTAGGTCCATCCACCTCACTACAAATAACTCAATTTCGTTTCTTTTTTGCGGCTGAGTAATATTCCATTGTATATATGTACCATATCTTCTTTATCCATTCATCAGATGATGGACATTTAGGTGACTTCCATCTCCTGGCTATTGTAAATAAAGCTGCATTGAAAGTTTTGGTACATGACTCTTTGAATTATGGTTTTCTCAGGGTATATGCCCAGTAGTGGGATTGCTGGGTCATATGGTAGTTCTATTTGTAGTTTTTTAAGGAACCTCTATACTGTTCTCCATAGTGGCTGTAACAATTTACATTCCCACTAACAGTGCAAGAGTGTTCCCTTTTCTCCACACCCTCTCCAGCATTTATTGTTTCTAGATTTTTCGATGATGGCCATTCTGACTGATGTGAGATGACATCTCATTGTAGTTTTGATTTGCATTTCTCTAATGATTAATGATGTTGAGCATTCTTTCATGTGTTTGTTGGCAGTCTGTATATCTTCTTTGAGGAATGTCTATTTAGGTCTTCTGTCCATTTTAGGATTGGGTTGTTCGTTTTTTTGTTGTTGAGCTGCATGAGCTGCTTGTAAATTTTGGAGATTAATCCTTTGTCAGTTGCTTCATTAGCAAATATTTTCTCCCATTCTGAGGGTTGTCTTTTGGTCTTGTTTATGGTTTCCTTGGCTGTGCAAAAGCTTTGGAGTTTCATTAGGTCCCATTTGTTTATTTTTGTTTTTATTTCCATTTCTCTAGGAAGTGGGTCAAAAAGAATCTTGCTGTGATTTGTGTCATAGAGTGTTCTGCGTATGTTTTCCTCTAAGAATTTTATACTTTCTGGCCTTATATTTAAGTGTTTAATCCATTTTGAGCTTATTTTTGTGTATGGTGTTAGGGAGTGTTCTAATCTCATACTTTTACATGTAGCTGTCCAGTTTTCCCAACACCACTTATTGAAGAGGCTGTCCTTTCTCCACTGTATATTCTATACTTCTCAAACTCTTCCAAAATATAGCAGAGGGAGGAACATTCCCAAACTCATTCTATGAGGCCACCATCACCCTGACACCAAAACCAGGCAAGGATGTCACAAAGAAAGAAAACTACAGGCCAATATCACTGATAAACATAGATGCAAAAATCCTCAACAAAATCCTAGCAAACAGAATCCAACAACACATTAAAAGTATCATACACCATGATCAAGTGGGGTTTATTCCAGGAATGCAAGGATTCTGCAATATATGCAAATCAATCAACGTGATACACCATATTAACAAACTGAAGGAGAAAAACCATATGATCATCTCAATAGATGCAGAGAAAGCTTTTTACAAAACTCAGCACCCATTTATGATAAAAACCCTGCAGAAAGTAGGCATAGAGGGAACTTTCCTCAACATAATAAAGGCCATATATGACAAACCCACAGCCAACATCATCCTCAATGATGAAAATAATTGGGAAAAAAATGGTGGAAAAACTAAAAATATTTCCACTATGATCAGGAAAAAGACAAGGTTGCCCACTCTCACCACTCTTATTCAACATAGTTGTGGAAGTTTTAGCCACAGCAATCAGAGAAGAAAAGGAAATAAAAGGAATCCAAATTGGAAAAGAAGAAGTAAATCTGTCATTGTTTGCAGATGACATGATACTATACACAGAGAATCCTAAAGATGCTACCAGAAAACTACTAGAGCTAATCAATGAATTAGGTAAAGTAGCAGGATACAAAATTAATGCACAGAAATCTCTGGCATTCCTATACACTAATGATGAAAAATCTGAAAGTGAAATCAAGAAAACACTCCCATTTACCACTGCAACAAAAAGAATAAAATATCTAGGAATAAACCTACCTAAGGAGACAAAAGACCTGTATGCAGAAAATTATAAGACACTGATGAACGAAATTAAAGATGATACAAATAGTTGGAGAGATATACCATGTTCTTGGATTGGAAGAATCAACATTGTGAAAATGACTCTACTACCCAAAGCAGTCTACAGATTCAATGCAATCCCTGTCAAACCACCACTGGCATTTTTCACAGAACTGGAACAAAAAATTTCACAATTTGTATGGAAACACAAAAGACCCGGAATAGCCAAAGCAATCTTGAGAACGAGAAATGGAGTTGGAGGAATCAGACTCCCTGACTTCAGACTATACTACAAAGATACAGTAATCCAGACAGTATGGTGCTGGCACAAAAACAGAAACATAGATCAATGGAACAGGATAGAAAGCCCAGAGATAAACCCATGCACATATGGTCACCTTATCTCTGATAAAGGAGGCAGGAATGTATAGTGAAGGAAGGACAGCCTCTTCAATAAGTGGTGCTGGGAAAACTGGACAGCTACATGTAAAAGTATGAGATTAGATCACTCCCTAACACCATACACAAAAATAAGCTCAAAATGGATTAAAGACCTAGATGTAAGGCCAGACACTATTAAACTCTTAGAGGAAAACATAGGCAGAACACTGTATGATGTAAATCACAGCAAGATCCTTTTTGACCCACCTCCTAGAGAAATGGAAATAAAAACAAAAATAAATGAGACCTAATGAAACTTCAAAGCTTTTGCACAGCAAAGGAAACCATAAACAAGACCAAAAGACAACCCTCAGAATGGGAGAAAATATTTCCAAATGAAGCAACTGACAAAGGATTAATCTCCAAAATTTACAAGCATCTCATGCAGCTCAACAACAAAAAAACGAACAACCCAATCCAAAAATGGACAGAAGACCAAATAGACATTTCTCCAAAGAAGATATACAGACAGCCAACAAACACATGAAAGAATGCCCAACATCATTAATAATTAGAGCAATGAAAATCAAAACTACAATGAGATATCACCTCACACCAGTCAGAATGGCCATCATCAAAAAGTCTAGAAAGAGTAAATGCTGGAGACGGTGTGGAGAAGAGGGAACACTCTTGCACTGCTGGTGGGAATGTAAATTGTTACAGCCATTATGGAGAACAGTTTGGAGGTTCCTTAAAAAACTACAAATAGAACTACCATATGACCGAGCAATCTCATTACAGGGCATATACCCTGAGAAAAGCATAATTCAAAAAGAGTCATGTACGAAAATGTTCATTGCAGCTCTATTTACAATAGCCCAGAGGTGGAAACAAACTAAGTGTCCATCATCAGATGAATGGATAAAGAAGATGTGGCACATATATACAATGGAATATTACTCAGCCATAAAAAGAAATGAAACTGAGCTATTTGTAATGAGGTGGATGGGCCTAGAATCTGTCATACAGAGTGAAGTAAGTCAGAAAGAGAAAGACTAATACTGTATGCTAACACAGGTATATGGAATTTAAGAAAAAAAAAATGTCATGAAGAGCCTAGGGGTAAGACAGGAATAAAGACACAGACCTACTAAAGAATGGACTTGAGGATATGGGGACGGGGAAGGGTAGGCTGTGACAAAGCGAGAGAGTAGCATGGACATATATACACTACCAAATGTAAAATAGATAGCTAGTGGGAAGCATCCGCATAGCACAGGGAGATCAGCTCGGTGCTTTCTGACCACTTAGAGGGGTGGGATAGGGAGGGTGGGAGGGAGGGAGATGCAAGAGGGCAAAGATATGGGAACATATGTATATGTATAACTGATTCACTTTGTTATAAAGCAGAAAACAACACACCAATTTAAAGCAATTATACCCCAATAAAGATGTAAAAATAATAATAATGATCCTCAAAAAAAAAAAGAAAAGATCAGGAACAAGACAAGGTTGCCCACTCTCACCACTCTTATTCAACATAGTTGTGGAAGTTTTAGCCACAGCAATCAGAGAAGAAAAGGAAATAAAAGGAATCCAAATTGGAAAAGAAGAAGTAAAGCTGTCACTGTTTGCAGATGACATGATACTATACATAGAGAATCCTAAAGATGCTACCAGAAAACTACTAGAGCTAATCAATGAATTTGGTAAAGTAGCAGGATACAAAATTAATGCACAGAAATCTCTGGCATTCCTATACACTAATGATGAAAAATCTGAAAGTGAAATCAAGAAAACACTCCCATTTACCATTGCAACAGAAAGAATAAAATATCTAGGAATAAACCTACCTAAGGAAACAAAAGACCTGTATGCAGAAAATTATAAGACCCTGATGAAAGAAATTAAAGGTGATACAAATAGATGGAGAGATATACCATGTTCTTGGATTGGAAGAATCAACATTGTGAAAATGACTCTACTACCCAAAGCAATCTACAGATCCAGAGCAACCCTTATCAAACTACCACTGGCATTTTTCATAGAACTAGAACAAAAATTTCACAATTTGTATGGAAACATAAAAGACCCCGAATAGCCAAAGCAATCTTGAGAACGAAAAACAGAGCTGGAGGAATCAGGCTCCCTGACTTCAGACTATACTCCAAAGCTACAGTAATCAAGACAGTATGGTACTGGCACAAAAACAGAAATATAGATCAATGGAACAGGATAGAAAGCCCAGAGATAAACCCACGCAGATATGGTCTCTTTATCTTTGATAAAGAAGGCATGAATGTACAGTGGAGAAATGTCACTGTCATTTTTGAATGATCTCTGACTTCAGTGATATTCCCTCAAAGTGGTACATCTCTTCGTCTGTTACTTAAACTTGGATTGTCAGCTCTTCTTTACTTTCTTCTCCTCTTGTGAATTCCTTTGTGCCCTAGGTTGTGAAAGTGCTCCCTTCAGAATGTTTGTGAATTTTATTCCTCAAAAGACTCCCAAAATTTTAACTTCTCTGACAGATTGTGGATGACTAGAGGTGACTTTTTTTTCCCTATGCACATTTTCAGGTGGATGACAAGCATTTTTGCTGCTGGTAGAGTTGTTCTATTTCTTTTTCCTTGGATAGGTGGGGCTTAAAAGCTTCCAAATTTATTCAGGGGGTTAGTTTCAGCATTCCTCCTTGTGTGAACTAAAGACCATGTCTTCTCTCCCGTGTCCCAGGTCTGGGATTTGTGCTCTTTTGAACTGCTGTCTATCAGCTCCTGATTGTTCTTTTGCCTTGAATTTCTTCTAAGTTCTGACACCTGAGGATACCTCATTTTTTCTTAGAGTTATGCTTATTCATATGTTCAATGTGTTTGTAGCATGGGATGGAGAGAAGAAGTTGTATGTTCCATGGTCATTTTATTTTGATTCACCATTTTTCTGGCTATTCTCATGATACTTCCTCTATAACCATTTACAACCTCCTTTACTGCCATCTTGCCAGTTTGGTAGGGTTGAACCTACCCTCAAGTCTATGGGGGCTAAAGCCAATTAGCAAAGTCCATAACCCTGGACAAGGTTGTTGGTTTAGAGCTGAGTCACATTCACTCAGTACAGATCACTGAGATGAGAAAAGACATTCTCTGACATACTTGATAAAAGATAGTTACCAAGTTTTAAAAGATACAAGATGGTAGTATGGTAATGTTATTGACCACAACACATATTACAATTTTTATCTTACAATTTTACATTAGATTTTGCTTAATTATGTTTGCTTGATTATGTCAAAAATCACTCAAAATAATGTAATTGATTTATTACCAAAATGTAATATTTATTTACTTTGGACAAAAGGGGCAATTATATGAATACTTGAAAGCTGTCTCCAGAGAGGGCTTACTTGTTATCTGAAGATAAAAGCCCTTCATTTTTTCTCCATTATATAATGTAGTTTGTCTTCATACCGTGTATCACTAGCTGAGGTTGTAAGTTTATTGGATTACTTATTTTGTCTCCTCCAGAAAATTTAATCTCCATAAAACAAAGACCTTTTCTCTCCTATTAACCACTATATTCCCAGTGTCTAAAACAGTATATGACACATATTAGAGACTCAGTATTAGTTGAATAAACCCTAGCCACAACTTAGAATTTTCCTGGCTAACCTCTTCCCAATCATTTGTTCATGCATCCAGAAAACAAAGATCATCTCTGTTAATAATTCCTTCAGAAGTATAAGATTGCTTTTTTCCAAGGAGTTACCAGAAAAAAGTCTCCTGGATCTCATTGTCCTGTATCAGAACATGTGACCATCCCTGAGCCAATTACATTGACCAGAATTATGGTCTTCACAAACTGACTTAAGCCAGACAAGACCCATCCATATTGCTGAGGGTAAGAAGAATCCACTCCAATCAATTTGTTAAGAAAGTGAAAGAGGTAGTTCCCCCAAAGAATATTCTGGTGCAATTGCCATGAAGTAAAAAGGTTTACACACTAGTATCTCCTACAGCTGTCCACTCTACCACCCAACCTTTAAGCAGGATCTTACATATGACAGTTTTTGTCCAGAAAGGTCAAGTGACTCATATAGGGCATTAACAAAGGATTAACCTAGGACACTATTAACATGTTAAATTCCCAAAGGGCTAAAATTGGAGCAAAATCTCCAACTCCTCTGCCTATTATTTAATTCTTATTTAATTTAATTAATATTACTTAATTTCTTGGTACACATTCATTCATTCATCAGCCAATATTTATTGATCATCTATCATGTGCCAGACACATGCTGTGCCAGGTCTTGAGGCTAGAGCAGTCATCTACACAAATGAGGTCCTGATCCTAATGGAATTTATATTCTAGTGCGAAAGGCAATGATGAATCAATGACCAAGTGCTTATGTAATATAAAGTCAGATAGCAATAAATAAATAAGGCAGAGTAAGTGAATAGAGAATGATGAGTGATATCTTATGAAAGGTGGTCAGAGAAGGCCTCACACTTGAGGAGAGACCTGTGTGAAATAAGTGAGATATGAGGATGTCTGTTGGAAGGGAACTGTAGGCAGAAGGAATAGCAAATATCAGAGGCCTTGTGGTAGAAGCATGCTTGGCTAGTTTGTGGAAGAACAAGGAGATAATGTAATATGATAAAACAAACACAGGTTGTACAGTCTTGGACAAATTAATCAACCTCTCCTAACTGTGGTGTCCTCCTTTGTAACCAGGAGATAGCCTACTTTGTATTGATACTATGGATAAAAGGGGACTATGTATATAAAGCCTGTGACACACAGTAGGTGTTTCGCCAAAGATGATATCTTTCTTTTAACATCCTTCACCTTTCTCATGGATCCAGTCCTCACCCAAGTCATCTTAGGACACTAAATAAACATATGCTCAATTTCCCTTTATAAACCCTTTGAATTTGAAGGCAACTGCTGCTATGAACTGTTCTCTGTCCAAACCATGTGGTTTTGTGATCCCTTTGTTCACGATCCTGTTACACTAACCACAATCCACAAAGGAGAGTGTAACACGTTACCTTCTTCACGTGGGTGTGTTTTGCTGTTGCTATTGTTGTTTTTTAAGTTAAGCAGATTGTGTGGATGTCTGATCATATGAGTCGAAGGTTCCAACCAGAATATAAATAAAATCCAGCTCTTGGTCACAAGAAGCCAGTGTCAATTGGTATAGACCAGACCATGTGGTGTACCATAAACCCTTGAAAACTATTGAAATCCATTCTCCATTAACGTTTCCAAATGCTTAGAATATGTTTTCTGTTTGGTTTCTACATTGCTAACTTTTTCTAAATAGCCAGGTCTCACTTTATGCATAATTTTTTATGTATATGTATTCTGTGTATGTATACATATATATCAATATAAGAATATATATATGAATATACATGGGGGTGTATGTGAGTGTAAATAAATAAACTAGTCTAAGAAAGTTTACTTGACTAGGCATTTTATAAATCCCCTTATGGCACTGGTTTTCAACCTCAGCTCCACAAAATCCTTTCAAGCTATGGTAAAGGGACATGTGAGGAGCAGAAGTGTATGTGGGCTGAGATGTAGGCTTTATGCCATCACTATTTCAATTGGAACTTTGGCTATTATCTATTTTACATAGTTGGTAAGATTTCATTTAAATAAAGAGTTCTGCTAATTTAAAAAAAAATGTAGATGCTTAGGATACCATAACAAAGCCAAGTTGAGATATGCCTGGAGATATATTTAACAAATTATGCCCAATTATCAGATGGTAAAGAGAAGAAGAGGTTAGATTTCCTGACTTCCTATAGTCGTCATCAGTGACAAGGAGGTGTCCCTTTCTTCTCTCTAATTTATTGTACTAGCCATCTTTAGGTATATGTGGATGAAGTGAAAAAAGGAAAATCTAAACTATTGTGTAATTACTGTGAGAAAAATAGTAGGTTATAACATTAATGGAGTAATGTTCCCAATTAGGATTAATTCTGATTTCCTAGTTGCATTAACAGAGGAACGGCTTTGCCTTTAAGAGTATTTGTCACCCCACTGAGTTACAGTGCTTTTTTTCTAACATTTCAAAGTCAAGATTATATAACAGATTTATATGAACTATTAATGAACAAGGTCTTGTTAGCAATAGAATTTTTGTTAAGCTTCTGATTAGAGTTACATTTGCATAATAAAATTTATCTAGGATTCTCTTTTTTAAAGTATTAGAATTATCAGTTCTCTTTCTATGAAATTGAAAAAGATCATTTTGTGAGAGATCTGCAATGACTTTCCTAATCAGCAGTGTTCCAGCCTGACTACTTTCCACTCTGCTGGCCTCTTCAGGGCACCTTCATTTAAAACAAAGCACTGGTCCATTTCATCCAGGTCCCTTCCAGCTCAAAAATTCTATGATCCTATGAAATGTTGCCTTGTGGAGTTTTCCACATCTCCCACTATATTTACACTGGAACATATTAAGGGAGTGGAGAATTTCCAGTTCTTTTTACTGATTTGTTTTTGTATTTCCTTCCACCCAGATTCTGAAGAAGAGGGTGGGACTTGAACCATTTTTTTCTTAAAAAATAAAAAATTCTAGTCTTAAAAACAGCCTTTCAGAATGAATAAATTCTTACCAGGAGTTTCTGGGGTCGGGGGGTTTTGTATTCACTGTTCTCTAACCTAGGTGCCAAGTTTTCAAAGCCAGGGAAGAAATTAATTGCATGAGATGGTGGATGTTCCCAGGTGGCCCCAATCTGCTGATGCTGATAATGAAGAGTCTGCATTGACTCAGTTTCTGGGAACAAAGCCCACCAGTGAGCTGAACTGTGCAGCATGATTATCTGCCCAACTCATATTCTGTGCAAAATGGTATTTTAAATTTAGGGTGTATCTAAGCACCTGTATAGACCCCCTGAAAGTATAAAGCCCAGACTGCTCTCTATCATTCCTTTCAACACCCCCTCCCTGGTGTCATTCCAGGTGGTTTATCATATTGACCAAAGATTTTTGTTCCCATTTTAAAGTCTTTCTCTCCATCCCAAGCTCTGCCACCATTCTGAATGATGTGAAATGCACTTCTATGACACAAACAGTACACTAATCCCTTGGTGTTTTGATTTACTTATTTTTGTTGACTTTTGCCTTTACCCCATTTATTTCCCACTCTCATGATTACAGTTTGATCCTTTTCATGACTCTGGAGGAGTCCATCCCTGAAATCATCAATTCCAATAATTTAACAATAACTTCTGTTCTTCTGTTCCTCCTGCTTACTTGCTGTCATTGTGCCTACACTTTAGCAGTATCTCTGTATTTTTTTCTCATCTGCTTTCTCTCTGTTTATCCAGACTTTCTCTATCCTTTTCTTTTCTTTCTCTATCCAGTTAGATTCCATAAACCGTCACTTTTATTAACTTCTTGCAATATTCTCAATCACTTGCTGCTGATTCATTTAATCACTGCCTTGTAAAACCCAAGCCCTGGGTTAATTCAGCTATAGCTGCTTTATACTTTTGAATATCATGAGCAGCTGAAAGTGTTTCCAAAAGCGAACTCATCACCCTCTCACCATCTCTAGCCATTGTGTTATCCTCATGGGATCCGCACACCCAGTACCCTACCTATTCAGTTTTCTCTTAGAAAGTGAAGCATTACATTAGACGTGTCCAGCTCTTCACCAACCCTCATTTCCAATCTATTCCCAGGCCTTGATGCTTTAGCTCCAGTCCTCATGACGTTATTATCACTTACACTCACATAGGCCAGTCTCTCTTAGTCTCTTAGACTTTTACAAAAGCCCCACAATGGTCTCCCTATATTCAGTCTTGGACTTGTCCAATTTACTCTGTACACTGAAGCCAGAATGATATTGTTAAACACAATTCTGATCAAGTTACTCTTCTAATTAAGACCTTCAATAACTAACCGCTGCAATAAGAATGAAGTCCAAACTGACTAAAATGGCCACAGGTCTTTCATGATCTGAGCCTGTTGCCTTCTGCTGTCTTGTATCTAATCACACTGAAGTTCTTCCAATACCGTGCTCTCCCTGGCTTCCAAAACTTTCTGTATGTTCTCTGCTTAAACACCAGTCTTGTATTCTCTTTTCTCCTGATCCACTGACCTGGTTGGCTACCTGTATTAATTCAGGTAACATTTAGACTTCCCAAATATACGAAGAGATCTTTCCTCTATTCTTATAGCGCTCTGAACTTTCCTTATCATATGGTTTATATCTTGTGATGTAATGCCTATTTATTTGTTTGTGCCACCTATGCCCCATCTGGGTGAGACTGTAGTCTCTGAGAGGACAGAAACCTTATTTATATGGTTCACCAATAAGACCCCATAAACTAGCATAGCAGTAGAACATTGTAGACACACAGTAAATATTTGTTGTACTAATGGATGATTCAATGGGTATAGTCTATCCATTAATTGAGTCACTCATTCAAAAGATATGTAGCGTCACTTATATTTTTAAGTACTTGAAATACAAAATATAATCATCTGGGACACATTGGAATATGTTTCTATAGTAAAGGTAGTGCAATAAAGTAAATAACAATAAATAATAACAAACCTTTATCAAATACTGCATGCCAGTAACTGTTTCAAGTGTGTTGCATGACTTGTTTAATCCTCATAACAACATTATGAAGTAGGTACTATTATTTGCACAGTACAGATACACAGACTGAGGCAAATGGAGGTTAAATAACTTCTCTAAGTTTAGGAAGCAAGTGGCAAAGCCAGGATTTGAACTTAAGTTCGATTCAAGAATCTGAAATGCCAGTTTTTTAGAGCAGTTGTTTATTGGGTTTTAGTTGCTTATGTGTCTACATTTGCTCTAGACCATTAGTTCCAGAAGTGAAGAGACCTTATGAAGCTCTGGTAAACAAGGGAGGTGTACTGTGGTCCTTAAGGCTTTCACAGTCTCTATGTGGGTGTGTGAAAGGTAGAGAATGGGTAATGCACAAGAAAAAAAATCATGATTGATGGATGTGGGCCATGAACAGAGCATTCTGAAAGCTCAAAGGAGGTCATGATTCACTCTGCCCTCAGAAGGTGAGGACTCAAGCAAGCCTTTATGAAAACATCATATTTAGCTGGGTTTTGAAGTCTAGAACAAAAAGGGTACAGAGGCAAGAGTATGAATGACTTGGAGAAATGGTCACAATTCAGGCTAGTTGGGCATAGGCTAGTTGGGCATCAGCTGCTTGGGATATTTTTATAAGCCATGAGGCATCAAAATAGGTTAAAGTTTTGTGTATTCTGTTAGAAAGTTTCAGTATTATTCTGTGGTAGTGGTGAGGCATCCAACAGAACTCTGACTCCACCTCTTTCTAGCTTTGAAACTTAGGTAAGTCACTTAGGTTCTCCATCTCAGTTTCCCCATCATAAAATAGGCCTAATAATTGTGCCTACTGTACAAGGTTTTTGTTGTGATATTCAAATTAGTACTTATGTCTAATATATATAGTAATATTTATCTAATGAGTGTATATATATATATATATATATATATAAACTAGAACAGTGTCTAGCATATTATAAGCACTATGTACATGCTAGTTATTATGAGGCTATAACTTTCAAATTCTTTAATGAAATATTATGTAGAATCTATATGTAGAAAACACATTTAAAGAACAAGCAAATACACAAGACCTGCTCTGTTAAAGGAGCTCCATCCCCTTGGCTGTCCCTCAGTTTGTTGAGTTGCCCCCGTGGTATTTCCTGAGAACCCTACGACTGCAGGAGAAGAGTTTGAAATTCTCCAAGGTAAACCCTGGAAGGAGGCCCCTAACTCTAAGGAAAGCAAGGCTTTCTCCAGCCTATGTCTCACTCCTGAAATCCACACTTAATTTTTACTAAACCAAATTACAGCGATGTCTAAGAGGCATCTCAAACATGTCTAAATAAAGCTATTGATTTTCTGCCCTTTGCTTCCACAACCAACAACGTCCGTTTCTCTCGCCTTCCCCTTGTAATAAGTGACACTGCCATTCAATTGGCTTTGAAACCAATCCTTAGATTTCATTCTGTTTCTCACCTCATATTTATTCTGACTTGCCTGAAACCTTTCAACCTTATCCCATTACATGTAGCATAAAATTCATACTGGTTAATATGAGCATTCAGAGCTGTAGGTGATTTGATCTGACCCTTGCCTTCTTCTTTGGTGTTGTTTTGCATCCCTGACTGGTTGCTTTTTTTTCTGGAACATGCCAACCTGCTTCCTTCCTCAGGGCTTTTACACTTGACATTTCTTCCCATCTGTTTCAATCACTGTAGTAGGGTTTTCTATTATTTGCAAGGGATGCATTTCTAATCTCTGGAACTCCACTGCTGACCTGATATTATAAGAACTAGTCTGTCTTACGTATTCATCACTCTTCTTTTCAACAACCTCTTACGGCTTATAAATCCTCCAGTAGCAACTGTAAGAGTTTATTTGTCCAGAAGAAAGCCAAAGGCCAGATCATCAAGGGGTTTTGTGATTCACTAGGGAGCCTATACTTCATCCTGGAGACAGTAAGTTTTAAAGCAAGAGTGTCTTGGTCAGATTTGCATTTTAAATAGATTTCTCTGTCACTCATATAGAAGCTAGTTTCACCTCCATTTTAAAGATGAGAAGTTTTAGGTTTAGAAGTTCAGTAAACACACAGAATAATTTTTTATTTGATAAATAAAAATTATAAGGGGAAGAAGCCAGACTTGAATCCTGATTTTTCTAACTTCACCCTCATAATTATTCCCTTTATTGAGTGAAAGGAATGGGTTTTCTTAGGCTAAATGTCAATTTATTATTTTCTTTAAAATTATTTACTAAAATGCTTACAATGTACCTTTCTGGCTCCTGGGATTAAAGAAATAAAGAAAGTCCAATCCTGCCCTTTAGAGTTCATACTCCTCTTATGATTTAGCCTCAATTTGATTTCCAATAAGTCTAATAAAAATCTATTTCTCTCCTCACTGAAGCAATTTCTTCCCTTTTGCCATTCTTCCCTGGTGTGAAGGGAACACAGAGGCACAGTATCCTTCTGTAGCATTTGTATGGAGATTGCCCATGTTTCAGTTTGAGAGTAGCCTTGACCATTTTATGGCAACTAAATTGGATTGGAACACAAATAAGAATTTGACCAAGAGCTACACTTGACCTTGTTCCTACATCTTGAACAAGTGTTCTAAAGATTCTGGTTACACAAACCATCACAAAGTTTCCAAGAGAAGAGAAACTGAACCAATAAAGCTATGAACCTCACCCAAAAGGAGCATTTGTCCAGAGCACTCAATAGCTTCTTTAATATCAAAAGCTAGGAAAAGAAAACATTTATGCATTCTCAGAGGTTTAAGCATTCTTTCATTGTGTCATCTCTGAAAATATTGCATTAATCCAAAGGGTCATAATAACATATCCTCAAACAATAACATTTTTGATTTGAGGACTATTTTAATTATAGGAAAGATGATGTTATACAGTGGACAGTGTAGGGTCATATAGCAGATGCGTAAGAAATTTAATGATGGAAAGTAATGATTAATAGCGCTAAACACTTAAATAGGACTTTCAGCCTTCTCAAATCACATTCTTTTTAACCTTGTAAGAACACTGTGGTTAAATGGAGAGCAGGTAAACATATGACAACTGAAGAAAACTAAAGCACAGAAGGCTAAATAATTTGTTTAAAGTATTCATGGCTATATATTTCCTATCAAATTTTACTCATGTGGTAGACTGCACCAAAGCACAAACTCAGAACAGAGACAGATCTAAGTACAAACATTTTGCGTACTACTTCATTTGTACCTTTACTATTAGATGTCCTAGTAAAAAATAAAGCATGCACCAGGGCTTCTCTGTATCCCATATCTAGGTTCACACTTATTACCTTTTAATTTGTATGCAATATTGTTTTTGCTTGATCTGGCATATAGAGTCAGGAATCTTGGGCCAGAAATTTAACAGTGACACTAAATCAGCTTTTTAGATATGGCCTTGAGCCCATGTGAAGATTGAATAGACAACTCACGTGTCTTCAAGCTATACTACAGTGGTGGAGATGTCATAGAGTAGAGAGTCTGAGGTCATGTCTTAACTCATTTTTCCTGTGTGTGAACTTGGGCAAGTTGATTAATATTTCCATACCTCAGTTTCCACATATATAAGAACCGTAAGTCTCTATTGTATAAGATTATGAGAATTAACTGAGAGAATACATAGAGAACACTGAGAAAATTGCCTATCAATACTTGGTTCTCAATAAATGGCATATGTTATTGTAATTAGACCACCTAACTCTAGTGACTGGTAGTTTTCTTTCCATTTTAATTATTTTTATGATGCTTAATTATTTCTTAAGTGAAGCCACATCATGGCAGCTAGTTTTCAGATATTCCATCTTCTATTGGCCTATCTAACTGTCCCTTGCCTCATAGACTTGACAGTTGACCATAGTAAAGAGAGCCAAATTTGTTTTAACAAGTAATCTTCTCTTTTAAAATAACTTCCATTTCCTTGGATATTTACGTTTTACTCTGTTGAAAGAATAAATCGGACCAAGGCCATATTTGGAAAATATTTATGTATGTTGAATTTTTCTTGATTCAATTAATTCAAGAAACATCAGTTGAGCACCTAGTGCTCCCTACCCTCAAGAAACTTACAGTCCATTAGGGAGAAAGGCATATAGAGAAATAATTCTAGCACGTATTTCTCTCTTAAAGCTGACTTTGAGATAAAGCCTTACATGCAGGTGGTTTATTTGAGAATGTAAACCAGGAAACAGGCGTGAGGGACAGGGAACTCAACAGGGAAAGAGCAAAAAACAACTGAAGCATGTATTATAAAGTTGGCCACTGCTTCAGGCAATTGTTGTTCGATATTATGGTACTGTCCAAAGAACCTTATCAAATATGTCTCAGAGCTAACTGCCCAGGAGACAAAAGAAAAAGTTATACATTAGTTCCTATATTCCATTGGTCAAGTGTGGCCCCACCAACCTAACTCTCCTGCAGTTTCTAATTGCATACTGTGGGTGTTGAACTAATACCCATAGATATCCCATACTCTGACTTCAGAGAAACCATGGAGCAGAAAGCAAGAGGTACATACCATGAAGCTCAAGATGAGGCACGGTCAAGTTTCAATTTCATGAAGCTTATCAAAATCTGAGCAGATATGGCTGCTACTATAATGGCTGGTGCAAAATGTAGGCTTAGAATATATGAAATTGTATATAAGAGTTGTCTGATACAACCCACCTCCCACATCCCTCCAATCTGCTCAAGCTCTCCATGGTCTGCTTCAAAGGTGTGGCCAGCTACAGTATCAACAAAGACTTAAGAAAAGGAGATTAGGTGAAAAAACTGGCATCCTTGTTGTTACAACTGACCCCAAAGCAAGAATTAATATTCATTATCTCCTTCTCCCACTATCCATTTTAGATATTTCTCACTTTTTTTTTTTGTCAGTACTCCAACTGATCAATACGTCTTGGAGAAGACATGTAGATCACCATCCCTGAGACATCTAAGCCCTTAGCTGTCTTCCTCTTGTCAGGAAGCGAATGCTGTAATTGTCATCCATTATTAACACTGGGCATGGAAATAGCAAAAGGTGCACCCAGAGATTTCCCTGAGTTGCAGGCATCATCCTCAACTTAAGTAGAAACAACCTTGGCTCTCCCTAGAAATCAGACTAATCACAGCCATCTTTTTAGTCATTTCATTCTGTGCCTGCTGTTCTGATGGCATGTAGAACCAATGGGATTCTTACTCTGTTCTCTGGTAAAAGCTTTTTCTCCCTAGGAACTAGAACCTCTGATCAAGCAGAAATTAGTGTTATGAAGACAGCACAAATTCCACAAGTAGCAACTGAAAGTGATGGTGAGAGAGCCTAATACTACTACCATCTGTTGGTTGTTTGACCCATCTAGTCTACCTGTGGAGGATATAGCTCCCACATACATACTGTTGATTCAATATAATACTGTATCCTAGAGGACAGCACCCCAAGCCAATGATCGGCCAGCGGTAGCCCCAAGCTGGCACCTTAGTTGAGCTTTTAACTGGACATTCCACCATTCTAATATGTCATCTGCATCAGGCTGCTGAGATACGTATGCGTAAGATGAGTAGAGTTCATTGCCAAGCACCCAGTGTTGTACTTGTTTTATCATAAAACAGATCATTGGGCCAGAAACAACATGTGTAGGGTATCATGCTGATAGATGACTTATTCTATAAGCTCTCAAATGGTGGTGCCGGCCAAGGTATTATGGGTAGATAAGGCAAATCCAAATCCAGGTTAGATAATTTTGTTAGAGATAAATCAGTGCACTTTTTAGGGTAGAAGGGATCTGATATAACCAATTTGCTTTCAAGTAGATGGTTGGTTGTATCATATTAGGAGGTCAGTGTTGGCCTCTTCACTGGCATATTGAACATTCAGCCATGGCAATAGCTAAATCAGTCTTAATTAGAGGTATCCTGTGCTTTACCCATGCATAACCCCCATCACTGCAACCATAGCTACCTTAATGGATCCTCTGTGCAATGAAGAGGAGCCTGAGCATAGAAACTAGCTGAAGTCTACTGTATTATTCAGCCTGACTGTTGATTGCCTTCTCTGTAGTGGATTCTATCTGTGGGCACTAATGTTAATACAAAGTCCTCACACAAAATGTCCATTCCCCCCCAAAAAGTCTATCTTCATGCTGCTTCCTCAGATCTCCTTGTCCTGGATCTTGCTCTTTCCAAGCTACTGGCCACTGGTCAGCACTACATTTGCATCCTTACCATGAGCTACACAAAGGGGTTGCCAAGTGCATCCTTACCATGAGCTACACAAAGGGGTTGCCAAGTGTAACACTCAAAGATTTTCCCATTTGGTGTATGACCCCACCACTATCTTTCAGGACATCTCTGAGTGGGGCTAAATTTCTGAAGCATTCCAATTAAAGCTAGAATATGTTTATAAACTCATCTGTGAACTAGTTTCCAGTTTCTCCCACTTCTACCAGTTGGCCTTAGGAAACCTTCTGTGAGGTATACTATGAGTTGAGGAAGAAGCGTTTCTACAATAAATGTGGGTGTCATGAGAGGCTAGGTTACCAATCCAAAGAATTTACTGGTGCCTCCTGGACCTATCCAGGCCCAATCTCAGATATGTACAATGCATTGTTGCTGTGCCCATCCAGTCTTGTAACCTCATGTGTCTGACACTATCCAGGTCATGATGGGCATCTTGGGTTTATGGTAACTTGCTTGGTGCCCTATGACATGAAACTTGGTCTTTTCTAGGGTCCAGTACAACACAAGGACCTGCTTCTCAAATGATGGGGAATTCTCTGCCAGAGAAAACATAACCTTCTTCCAGATCCCTAAAGGTAAAAACTGTGAGACTCTTACTGAAGCCTGCCAAAAACCCCACATTTTAATCCACCATAGGATATTGTATTCATTATATAAGTGCTGCATATTACTGCATGACAAAATACTCCAAAACTTAGTGGCTGCAATTATTTTACCTTCCAGCTATCATTTATTTTAAATTAACTGTCTTTGTCTCTAAGTAATTACACTATCTGACCCATATTTCTGGAAGCAATAGTAGTCTTGATAGTGCCTGTTTCCTTGCCCATTCTCATTTATATGGGATGGGATTTGAAAGGTAAAGACATGGGACTTTCCTATGCATTCAGTAGTAAATCATTTGCTGCTATGTGACCAAGTTTAGCCAGATGGGGTGGAGTAGCTTGACTCTTCCTTACAGGTATGACATGCTCCTCCTTTAGTCCAATACAACAGGTTGAATGTTTGTCCCTCCTGTGAGAGTGTCATCTCTGCAAAAATGACTGCTAATTGTAGTTCTGGTATTAACCAAAACATATTTTCCATTCAGCAGTATCCAGAGCTGGGGAATCCACCCCAGCTGATAGGGTGGTAAATAATTCTCAGTAACAGATTAACAATGACTCCCCAGGGAACTGCTTATACCCATCAATATAGTGATTCAATTTCTTAACTGTATATCCTCTGGTCCCCATGTTCTCTTGTCCTACAACATGTCCCATGTAAACCATGCTTTTTGTAACTAGAAGTCAAACAGGAGTAGCTTTCCTCTCAAATATCATAGTCACTCAGATTCCCTTGGTTGGAGCTTCATTTTCTGACCAAAGTGCAAAAATAAACTTAATTTCTGGTGTCTCTTCACTAGCAATGAAATGATTAACAAAACTCTTTGACACTTTGCTGTCAATCTATACATCCCTTTTAGTCCATCCTCCTATTTTCCTAGGCTCCATATCTATCATCCTTAAGTACCATTGATAAGTTTTCCCCCATCACAGAGCACAATGTCTTCACTTCAAACCAAGGATGACTTAGTAACCATTTCAGACACAAAAAGTTCATTTTCATCTCTTTTCTCATCTGTATTAGTCTGCTCAGGCTGCTAGAACAAAGTACCACACTGAGTGGCTTAAACAACAGAAATTTATTTTCACAGTTCAGAAGACTGAGAAGTCCAAGATAAAGGTTAGTCAAAGATCTTTTCAGTCATTCCACTGCTGACATTTATGGCACTAACTTATGCTCATGGGATCTTATTTAGTAAGTTATTTATGTAACCACATTCCAGCCATGTGACCAGCCTCAAATACTGAACCCCCCCCACCATGTTCTACTAAAATCAGCTGCAAAGTCATAATTGGTAAATCTAAATATTATTATTACACAATGCTGACAAGTAATTATATCCTGTCCTCAAACAACTCACAGGCTCATGTTTGCAAAGTACAATTCATCTCAATTAGTAGATTCTGTGGCTTTGGTCAAGGATCAGTACTACTCTTCAGGCAACTCTAGAGATAGGCATGCAATCAATAGCATGCAATCCAGTCTAGATGAGATTAACCCATGCTGTACACTAGAAATCAGCCAACTTTTTTTGTAAGAAGTCAGAGAGTAAATATTTTAGGCTTTGTTAGACATATGGTCTCTGTTGCAACTAGTAAACATAGCATAAAAACAGCCGCAGAAAACATGTAAATAAATGCACATGACTGTGTTTCAATAACCCTTTACGAACAAAATTAGGCAATGGATCAGATTTAGCGAACAGTTTACAGTAGGCCAACCCCTGCTATATACCATTCCTTCTACTCATATCTGTACCTCCTCTGAATCCAACACAGGTGAGCATCTTAGTACTTGTAATGCTATAACTTGCCAGCAGTTATAACCATACTAGGGGTTATCACCTCTCCACTTATCATCACCAATGCCATCTATAATTGCTTCTTGCTGGTGAGTGAACCATTTCTATAATCCAATTCTGAGAATTGTCTTTTAAGGACCACTTCTGTGCCAACTCTCTTACTTTGGGCTCCCTGAAAGCAGAGGCTGAGACAAAGACTTGGACAAGGATATTTCATTTAAGATACAATCCCAGGATACAAGAGTGAAGTAATGGGGAGAGTGAGACAAGGAAGGAGGAGAAAATATGAGAGCATTATCAAAGTCTCTACTGTGGGTAAGGAGATGTCAAGAGACGCATTCAAAATATTTACTAGAATTGTCACTTAATGATATAAAGAATGGGAGGTTGTAATCCTTACATACCAGCTCACATCCCATATTTGTTGATGAGTATTAACTACTCTGAATTTCTGGACTGAGCTTGTTCATGGACCAAGCTCATCTTACAGGCTCCTGCAGAGTTAAAGAAAGCCCTGGAGCAGAAAGTGAAAAGGCACATGGTGCACTTAGGAGTGGGATGCTGTCAGTGAAGGTGAATCTAAGGTTGTGCTGAACGCTCATCACAATTATGGCTGAAATCAGAGGTGATCCAGGGGAAGTGACCCAGGGTGCCACAGGTATAGTCAGATGGCACAGCAAGAATTCACTTGTAGCACTAATTAATAACCAACTCAATAAACAGAAGCTTCAGAGAAGTACTGAATGGGAGTTGGGTGACCTCACAGGCCAACAAGGTAGAAAAGCCACTCCACCCCGGGCCAGGGGGCCAAAGCTAAGACCAAGTGTCTAACTGGGTTTCACTTCTCATGTCAAAATGACAGCCAATTGTAGGATATAAGGTTTTAAGCCACTAAAAGTGTGAGTGCCTACTGAACTATGACACTAAGAGTGTGAGTACCTATGGAACTACTGCACTAAAAAGTGTGAGTGCCTATAAAAGTGAGGAGTGCCTACTATTCTCTCAACTGTCTCCATGAAGCCATATGTGCCATATATGCTCAGGCCTGTCCTATAGCCCAGAGGCACTCTGCTCAGCCAGTGCCAAGCGAGCCAACCCTGTAAATCAACACCTACAGCCTTTCTTCTCTTTTATGCTATAGAACCAATAAACTGCTGCTTAGAAAACCTGCTAAGCTCCTGCTTCTATTTTATTTCAATTCTACTCCCAAAGAGCCTCAGGATAAATATGAGATGAGATAAAGAGAAAATTAAAGAACCTCTGTTATCACTTTGATATACACACCCAAGTTAAGGTCAAAAACACAAACAACCAAAAAATCATCAAGAATAAATACACATTTCACATATATGTGTTAATATACGATATTTGTTTTTCTCTTTCTGACTTACTTCACTCTGTATGATAGATTCTAGGTCCATCCACGTCTCTACAAATGACTCAATTTCGTTCCTTTTTATGGCTGAGCAATATTCCATTGTATATATGTACCACATCTTCTTTATCCATTCATCTGTCTATGTATGTGGAATCTAGAAAAATGGCACAGATGAACCTATTTGCAGGGCAGGAATAGAGATGCAGACATACAGGACAGACATGAGGACACCCGGGGTGGGGGAAGGGGGGAAGAATTGGGAGATTGGGATTGACATATATACACTACCATGTGTAAAACAAATAGCTAGTGGGAACATGCTGTATAGCACAGGCAGCTCAGCTCGGTGCTATGTGGTAACCTAGGTGGGTGGGATGTGGTTGGGTAGGAGGGAGGTCCAAGAGGGAGGGGATATATGTATACTTATAGTTGATACACTTTGTTGTACAGCAGAAACTAAAGCAACTATACCCCAATTTTTTTTAAAAAAAGAAGATACATAGTGTAATTCTATGTTAAAAAATATTTAAGCCCTATAATACTAAATAGAAATGTTTAATTGTTCTATAGTCACGTTTTAAAATATTACATACCACTCAACTCATATTTTAAAAGTATAAGGATAATAAAAATGATCACAGTATAAATGCAAGTGTGAAAAGGCAGAGCAGAAAAGTGCATATACTTTTACTGAGTCTTCATTTCAGATGAGTAAAGTGGTATATACGTTTTTCACTACAGGCTTGACTGTATTTTTGAGGACCTTCCAAGAAGACTATAATGAAATGGAAGGAGATTGTTCACAAGAATGATTACTTATAGAAGATTGAGCCGAAGGTCATTGCTTGTGGATTCCCAGAGTCACAAGCCTCTGAGATTAAGGAACTAAAATATTTTGTCCTGGCCACGACCACAAGCACGAGGTAATGAATGCATGAAGCCTCACCTGACTCAGACCTAGGCACTTCTGAAATATCTACCTTACTAATCAGAGTCTTTTGGGTACAGAATGGATGATAGTATAGGAGCATGCTGATTTGTTATTCTAAATAATGTTGGGAAAACTGGTGCACTCTTGTAAATATAGAAACAGAAGTAATAAAAGTCTTTCATAACATAGGAATGCAACTAGCAATGACTAATGTCTTGCGGTTCTTTCTAGGATAATAAAATGTAATGTCTATGGAGTTTGGCCTGAAAATGATTTCAGCTATTTCAGGAACACAGTCTTGGACAATTTGTTGACACCCTGGCAAAAGAAGATCATTCGTAAATCATTAAATCAGTCTTCAGAAAGTAAGGAACCCTGAGTTTCTGAAATAAAGACAGAATCACAGATCTGAGGGAAATCTAAGCCTGTACAAGAGGAAGAACTGAAATACAAAATGTGTAGGTTAGGATTTTGATGGAAATTTTGTAACTGGAAAATCTCTATTTGTTGGGTGGAGCTGCAGAAGGCAGTTTCATTTCGGATTCTTGGAGTGACCTAAGATGTCTGCCCTTTAATTTGGCTTTTTCCAGCCTTCTTTTTGGGGGTTCACACAGTCTCAAAGAACTGTCAGTTGCAGAGGGGTAAATTAGAAGCCCTACACTTCTGAAATTTATTGGATGGAAATTCTCCTTCACTTTAGTTAGGCTTAGCATCCCTTTAATTCAAGAACAATTTTGGACCTTGGTAGAATCTTTAACAATTATTTTATTCCTAGCTCCTGAAAATCATCGAATTCTAGGTTCTGTGGGTGAGAAATAACTACATCAGAGACATAACAGAAAGGAATCTAGTTTTTTAAATGCAAAGCCTAAGTCACTTGAAATTTTAAAGTGTCAGGATATATATGCTCCAAAGGGAGTGAAAATTGAAAATTACCACGTATTTGTATTAAATTTTTTTTAAAAATTGATAGTCTCCCAGTGATATTTTGTTCATAATTATTTTATCAGACTGTCTCCAATTTAGTGCATTGGCAATGTCTTTAGACTTCTACAGGACTCAGGAATAACATGTATTTTTATTAACCTCAAAACCATTGAACTACAAATAGTCCTCTGATCCATGGTCGTCTCTTGTCTTTTGACAGAGTGGCTCTTCCATTTAGGGTGGATCTTTTTTGAATTAATTTTCAGTGAAGGACAGGCAACATTAACTATGAGTCTTCTTGGTTGGAGCAAATGACATACCAAAAAAAAAAAAGGAGATATTATTAATTTTATATAGAAACACCACACTTTTATTAAGTCATCCACTCTTTTGGCAAAAAAAGAAGAATCCAATTTAACTATTGGCCATCAACAGATGGAAGAGTTGCTACAATAAAACCAACAAACATCAGTCATAGCAAGTAACCAAGATTAGCAATTTAGCTCTCTGAGAAAGTTAATGAAATAAATTACTGGCCATCATATATTTTAGTGCCCAATGCTCAGACTTCTTGTTTCCTATCTAGAATACTGTCCTTCATTTATTATTTTCCATGATATGTCTAAAATATAATAACAGCAACAACTCAAACACAAAATGTCAAAAGTGAGCTATTCCCCCAAAATCATATACATACCATTTGGTGATGGTACTAGAAGGGATTTAGGAAATTTTCAGTTTTTTCAGGTCAGTGATTTTTCAAGGCACAGAATTATTCCATTTGTTAATTTATGCTACAAATTTATTCTATATTTATTTTACAAATAGAATAAAAACTAAACAAATAGATTAAAAATGAAGTGCCTATAATGTGAAAGTTGTCGTGGAGGGTACTACAGAGATAGATAGCTAATTGTTACTCTCTGAGATAAAGTACCTTATGATTTAATAGAGCTGTTAACAAAATATCTGCCATCCTAGGTAACATATGTTTAGTGACACAGAGAGATGAACAAAGAAGGGAGTATTTGAAAATGGCACTGACCAATGAGCAAGATTTCAGTGGATAGTGAGGGCTTTCTGGGTAGGACATACTCTGAGCAATCATGTAGAAGTAAGAAAATATAAAGCATATTTTGAGACTAGCAAGGAAGTCACCTTGGTTTCTATAGGAGAGTAATAAAAGATGAGATAGGAACGTGTATTGGTTGGTAGCTATTCTCTTGAACAAAGAAGCAAAGAATCCAATTCAACTACTGGCTACCAGAGGAATAGAAAACGTGTAAACTGTTGTGATGGGTTACATATAAGGATTAGTCCTGGACAAAACTCTGGATGAAATTTGTCTGTGGTTCCTACACTCTACCCCCTTCAGTGCTCTAAAGCTTTCCTTTAATCCTCTTTAAAATCTACTTGTAGCCCCTCGTTTCATGGGTAATTGCAAAATTCTGGTTAACCTCTTCAACTGTTACCGCAGAGATTTTACATATGTAATTTAAGAGTTATTAAGAATGAAACAGAGGGCTTCCCTGGTGGCACAGTGGTTGAGAGTCCGCCTCCCGATGCAGGGGACACGGGTTCGTGTCCCGGTCCGGGAAGATCCCACATGACGTGGAGCGGCTGGACCCGTGAGCCATGGCCGCTGAGCCTACGCGTCCGGAGCCTGTGCTCCACAACGGGAGAGGCGACGACAGTGAGAGGCCCGCGTACCAAGAGTTATTAAGAATGAAACAGAGAATTCAAGCATAAATCAGTGGATGAAGAAGAATTAGGGAGGGTATTAATAAGCCTTCCCAAATTCCAAAATTCAGTTACCACGTGTAGGGTTAAGGTTTGCTCTATTACCTGGGACCTTAAGCTTTCAGGTAGAATTTTTCTTTCACATCTATGTAAATCTTCCTGGGAGTAAAATTATAGCTGTGTAGAAGATGAAAAACCTCATTAAGGAAGAAGTTCTCAAGTACCTGGATCAGAAGGGACTGGGAAGAAGGCACACCACAGAAAATCATAAAGATGCAATTCCTATTGCTACAGCTCCCTCCCTTAACCCCTCTCTTATGTCTGGATTAATTTAAGCTTGGAGGGGAGTCTCAGTTTTCATCAAAATATACAGTAATCAAAGCCTCACACATTCTAAGTTATCCAGACTAGCTTAGGAATATCCACTTCACAAGGAAGCACATTTATAATCATCATTCATAAGTAATATTGGGAGAGGGACAATTATTGAGCACCTTCTATGTACATATATTTTGCTATTAATTTTACATATATTATCTCATCATTTTCATATAACTTTGAGAGATAGCTTTTCTAACCTTCACCAGACTTTCTCACACCTCTTCTAATGAAGAATCTGAGAGTCAGTGAGTTAAGTGACTTGTCCTTACTCTTTTAGGAAGAGGCAGAAGCAAGATTCAAACTATGTGATGCTTAAGTTTTTTCACTACCATCATGTCTCCTTCATAACTTTAAATCTTTTGTTGCTTTAATTCTTTACATGTATTTAATTACAAGGTAGTAGAAAATTTAAAACTATGTAAATCATAAGATCTTTAAAAAAGAAAATGAATATGGAATATCATGTAAACTCAGTTTCCAAACTTCAGTTCTTCTTGTTCCAAATTTCTTACACAAAACCAACATTCTAGTTGCTTTATTTTCCAACAGAATTGATAGTGACATTTAGTTCCGATATTTCAGGTCACAAATGGTTCATTAATCAATTCAATAAAATTTGGGGACACGTGCCATGGAAATCTGTCTTTGAGAGTGAAATTTGTGATTCATAGAACTTATTTTAGAGCTTAATTTTGAGATGGGGAGACAGCTCCTGAGAGTTTTGCTGAATAGCTACAGGTCCCAGAGTTACTTCATGATGTGACTAGGTTATAACAAGTTTCTTGGCACCTGTAGTCATACTATTTTCATTATTCCATACTTTTGGGTCTTCTACTTGCTGGCTGTGTACTTTGGCTATTTAACCTCTTAAACTATTTTTTCCCCTTCTGTCAAAGGGGATGATAGTAATAATATATTTTGTGGATGTATTGTAAGAGCTGTTCCTTTTCCCTCTCCAAAACAACTTGTGATTTTGATTGGGGAGTCACCCTCTCCACATAGCTTTAGTAGCAGCCCCTCTCTCAGAAGTGTATCCTTAATAGTCTAAATCAAGCTTAGGAAACCATCCCCTTGTCACTAGTTGATATGGTGTGAACATAGGATATAATTCTGACCATTGATTCTCCAGAGGACATCTGCTGAGGGAATAAATCTGCTAGTAAAATCTTATTACAACTTAAGAATATATTACCAAAAAGGTGAAGGAAGAAAATTACAGGACAATATACTTTCTTAATATAGACACAAAATTTCTTTTCTTTTTTTTTAACATCTTTATTGGAGTATAATTGTTTTACAATGGTGTGTTGGTTTCTGCTGTATAACAAAGTGAATCAGCTGTACATATACATATATCCCCATATCTCCTCCCTCTTGCGTCTCCCACCCTCCCTATCCCACCCCTCTAGGTGGTCACAAAGCACAGAGCTGATCTCCCTGTGCTATGCAGCTGCTTCCCACTAGCTATCTATTTTACATTTAGACACAAAATTTCTTAACAAACTATTTCACAAGTAAATCCAGTAATATATAAAAGGAATAATACATCAGGTCCTAGTGGGGTTTATCCCACAAATGCAAGATTGGTTGAATCTCTGAAAATCAATCAGTGGAGTTCACCATATTAACACAATAAAGGAGTAAAAACATCATTTCAATAGTTGCAGAAAAATTAGCTAGTGAGTTCAGCAGCTACTCATGAAAAAAGCTCTCAGCAAACAAGTATTAAAAAGAAGCTCCTCGGGCTTCCCTGGTGGCGCAGCGGTTGAGAGTCCGCCTACCAATGCAGGGGACATGGGTTCGTGCCCGGTCTGGGAAGATCCCAAATGCCGCGGAGCGGCTGGGCCCGTGAGCCATGTCTGCTGAGCCTGCGCGTCCGGAGCCTGTGCTTCGCAACAGGAGAGGCCACAACAGTGAGGGGCCCGCGTATCTCAAAAAAAAAAAAAAAAAAAGTAAAAGAAAAGACACTCCTCAATCTAATGAAGGACAAGTAAAAAAACTGTACAACTAACATTACACATAATCGTAAAGTTAATTCTTTACCCCTAAGATCAGGATGTCCACTTCCATCATTCCATCATGACCACATCCACTCACTATTTTTTGAAATGTAATTCTAAAATTGTAATAGAAGAATAAGAGAAATCAGGCATGTAGACTGGAAAAGAAGAAACAAAACTGATGCTATTTTCAGACATCATTGGGCATACAGAAAATCCTAAGGAACCTACAAAATAATTTCTACAATTAGTAAATGGATTTAGAAAGGTCATAGAATAGGGACTTCCCCCAGTGGTTAAGAATCTGCTTTCCAATGCAGGGGACACAGGTTCGATCCCTGGTCGGGGAACTAAGATTCCCACATGACGCAGAGCAACTAAGCCCACACACCACAACTACTGAGCACACAAGCCACAACTAGAGAGACCGCCTGCCACAACTAGAGAGAAGCCCATGTTCCCCAACGAAGAACCCTGCACCCCACAGTGAAAGATCCCACATACTGCAATGAAGATCCCGCACACTGCAACTAAGACCAAGTGCAGCCATAAATAAATAAACATTAATTTAAAAAAATAGAAAGGTCATAAAACAAAGATTAAATTATAAAAATCCATTTTAGCCGCCACCATCTCCAGCATTCGCCGCCATGAAGCTGAGCGACAGCGTGCTGCGGAACTTCCATGTTACCAAGGTGTTCCGCGAGAACTTGGACAAGATTAACTGCTTCGACTTCAGCCCCAACGGCGAGACGGTCATCTCGAGCAGCGATGACGACTCCATCGTGCTCTGTGACTGCCAGGAGGGCAAACCAAAGAGAACCCTTTACAGTAAGAAATATGGCGTGGACCTCATCAGATACTCTCATGCAGCAAACACAGTTGTTTACAGCCCTAACAAAACAGATGATACTATCAGTTACCTGTCCTTGCATGACAACAAATACATCAGATACTTTCCTGGACATAGCAAAAGGGTGGTGGCCTTGTCCATGTCACCTGTGGATGACACTTTCATTTCTGGGTCTCTTCATAAGACCATTCGGCTCTGGGATCTCCAGTCTCCTAACTGCCAGGGTCTCAGGCATCTACAGGGCAAGCCAGTTTGTTCTTTTGATCCAGAAGGATTAATTTTTACTGCAGGTGTCAATTCTGAAATGGTCAAAGTTTATGATCTTCGCTCTTTCCATAAGGGGCCATTTGCGACATTTAAGATGCAGTATGATCGGACTTGCGAGTGGACAGGAGTTAAGTTCAGCAATGATGGCCAACTCATCCTCATCTCCACCAACGGCAGCTTCATCCGTCTGATCGATGCAGTCAAGTGAGTGGTGATGCATACGTTTGGGGGTTATGCCAGCAACAAAGCCGTCACACTGAAGGCCTCATTTACTCCAGACTCGCAGTTTATTATGATTGGTACAGAGGATGGCAAGATCCATGTCTGGAATGGAGACAGTGGTATAAAAGTAGCTGTGTTGGGTGGCAAACACACAGGCCCCATCACCTGTTTGCAGGTCAACCCCAAGTTCATGACTTTTGCCAGTGCTTGTTCCAACATGGCCTTCTGGTTGCCCACCATCGATGACTGACCTGCATGGTGCTTGGCTGTTTTCTGTACAGCGAGGGTGGCCAGTAGGAAAAAAACTCAGAGGGAACTAAGATAGTAGTGAGATTGGATCATTTGACTGGGCTGGAGAGCATCCTTCCACATGACCTTCCCAAGGATGTGCTGCACATTTGCTCAAAAGAAAAAATTACTTTGCCAAGCTTCTTCAAAAGGACTCTTGGGGCTTCCCTGGTGGCTCAGTGGTTGAGAGTCCGCCTGCTGATGCAGGGGACACAGGTTCGTGCCCCGGTCCGGGAAGATCCCACATGCAGCAGAGTGGCTGGGCCCGTGAGCCATGGCCACTGAGTCTGTGCGTCCAGAGCCTGTGCTCCGCAATGGGAGAGGCCACAGCAGTGAGAGGTCCGCGTACCGCAAAAAAAAAAAAAAAGGACTCTTGATGCGGCAGATTCGATCGGGACTCAGATTTTCCAGCTGTCACTGCACCGAGCTCCTCCAGAGGAGTGACCAGACTCGTGACTAGGGTATAGTGGAGCCCTCAAGACACCTTCAATTTTGAATGTATTTGCTGCTGAGGAGTCGGTGAAGTTAATTCTGCACATCCCTTCTCCCACCCGCATAAATGCATAGGAAGCCGCAGTTCTGGTTTTGAGATGCTAGGGCAGCTCAGTGCCCCTTGCCGTCACCCTGCATGTCTTGTTACTGGGTGTCCCTGTGTCACTGTGGCATTATCCACAACCATCATGTTACTTAGGTGCCAAACATTTACAGAAATGTCTCCATATATCTTAGGATCAGAAAGGGACAGATAACAGAAGGACCTTGCTTTCCAGGAAGCCTTGCAAGTTAGTCATGTGAGGGTGGGTGATCTGGGTGTGCCTCAGGCTCTGGGTGTTGGGTGGGGAAAAAGGGCCAAGAGTCTGAAAGGGAGGGAGGAAGGGTAGCAGGTGAGTTCCTAGGGCTGGGAGGTTTAACAGCAGCTTGATGTGGTGCCCTGTCATCAAAACAAACCCACAGTCCTGCCAAGTTTGGTTGTATACAAAAGCAAGGTGGACATCTATTTTGGTATATGAGCTACATCACTCTTTCCTGTAGGCCAGTATTGTGGAGTGAGTTTATACTGGTGCCTTCCCTGCCCACCACAAGTTGTGTACATAGTCACCAGATGATACCATCCCTTCTCCAGCTCCCAACCAAGAGCTGGCTCTAGGCTTGTGTTATATGTTATATTTAGCCTTTTTATATATGACTTGGGATCTCTGTTGTTTGTATTTTAGCACAGTGTGTGTACACCTTCATTTAAATATATCGTGTATGTGCATACATATATACATATGTGTGTGCATACATATATACATATATGTATGCATGTGTGTGTGTATATATATATATATTTTTTTTAAGTATCAGAGTTCAGCTGAAGGAGATAGAGTCCTCTGCCCCAGGAGAAAGACTGCATCCTTGCTAATAGTGTTTGCCACAAGTGTTAGTCTTCCTTATTACCTTTTTCCCTTTGGGAGACTGAACAAAAGCAAAGCTTTTGAGTGTTTGCTGTCCCCAAGGCAGCTAAGTGAAGGTCTTGGAATGACTCCCTTGTGTTCCTCAAGCCACACTTTGGGGTCTTCTCTGCAGTATTAGCTCCCTTTTTGCCCAATGATGCTCTGTCTGCGCCTGTATGTGTGTGACAGTCACTTTTGCATGCCTTTTGTGTCTGGCTCCCAGCATTTGGGGACAGGATGCTGGAACCAGAGCATTTTCAGCTTGTCTGAGGCTTCTTTGCCAATTATAGGTCACTCCTGTTTAGCTGGTATGTCTGCTTTCTTACTTCTTTTCCTTGCCTTCTCTTAAAAGAGGGAGGATTCCTGATTGGGGTTGAGATGAGCTGCAGGTAGCTCATTGCCTTTTCCCCTGAATGGCCTTCTAAGAGCAGGACAAATGGCATGTTTTTTCACTAAGTTCCCAAGTGTCTAAGTGAGTAACACATTCCCTGCAGATCCAGAAACAGGCTCAACAAGGTTATGTTTGACTTGCCCAAGAGTACCTAGCTGCTCGTGGGGAAAGCAAGCCATTACTGCCTCTGTTCAGCAGCAGGAATAGGCTGTGAATTGCTAGCAATTACTGTTTTGTTTTGCTCTTTTAGCAATTACTTTTTGGCTTGTTCCTTAACCTTAAAAATGAGGGGCATACATGTTTCCCAGACATAGGCTAGAATCTGAAGCTTCTGAGGTGCCACACACTGTATAGCTCTACATTCTCAGAGTGGAGAGACTTTTAGAAACCAAGTGATCTGAGCTACTACTGCCCACCCCTGGCTTTCCAGGGTAGAAAATTCATGGTAGGAATAACTGTTCAGAGAAAGTATTTGGAACTGTAGGTTAACAAGAAAGCCTGCGTAATTAACATATCTGTACCCAGAGCAGCCACCACGCATGACTTGTCTATCGGCAGGAAAATGATTTGTATTGAGTTCCTGTGTGTCCAAGCTGAGGCACCATGTCCTTTGAAATTATGCACCGCACCGCTTCTATTTATGGGGACTTGTGGCTGCAGAGCTGGCTCCTGAGTTGGGAAGGAGAGGGAAAGATGCAGCTGGAAGTGACCGAAGATGATGTGGTAGTGGGAAAAGGCAGAATTAAGGGAGAAAAGAGTCTGTGGGTCAGAGAAGCTGAGGAACACCAGGGCTGCAAGGACACCCTCAGTGGGAGCCAGAGGCGCTTAAGCTCTCCTGGGGGTGGGGGGCGCACCACGCTCTCAAGAGTCAGGGCCAAAGCCTCTGATGTATATGCGACAGTGACACTGCACTGCTCAACCACCAGCCAGTGGGGTATTTGTTTTTTTTTCTTAAGAAAAGACCCATTGCAATCATAATTAATGCTTATTAAGAAAAATCTGGGAATTTTAAAAAGAATCAGTTTGCCACCCAAATGTTACCACTGCTAATCTTTTGGTGTTTAGTGCTCCTCTAGACATTTCTGTGCATAGATTTTTGGCGTGTTTACATAGTTGTTATTCTACTGTATATACAATTTTATGTCCCTTTTGTAATTAACATATAAATGTTTTTTCCATGTTATCTGCCTTAAACAGAAATAAATAAATAAAATAAAAATCAATTCTATTTTTTATATGTCAAGATAAAATAATTGAAAATGAAAGTAGCATATCATTTACAGTAACATCAAATAACAGAAAGCCTTTAGAAATAAATTTAACAAAAGGCGTGCAGAATATTATCACTGAAAATAACACAATATTGCTGAAAGAATAAAAAGAAGACCAAAATAAATGGAGAGATATCATGTTCATAGATTAGAATACTCAGTATCATAAAGATATTAATTCTCTTCAAGTTAATCTATAGAGTCAACACAATCCCAGTCAGGGTTTTCGTAGACACTTAAAAGTTGGTTATAAAATATACGTGGCACTGCAATGGACCTGGAATATTCAAAGAAAGCCTGAAAAAGAACAAAATTATAGGGTATACATTATCTGATTTCAAGACTTACTACAATGTGCAGTAATAAAAACGGTATGGTATTGGCCAAACTATAAAGAGATAGATCAACAAAATAAAATAGAATGCTCCAAACTAAACCCACACTTATGTAGACATTCAATTTTCCACAAAGGTGCCAAAGAAATTCGATGGAGCAAAGTGTGGATTTTTAACAAATAGTGCTGGAACAACTGATTCCATATGCAGGAAAGAAGTCTTGACTGCTTTCTCATACCACACCCAAAATTAATTAGAATTTAAAAGGAAAACAGGAGAACATATTTATTACTTTCTTTTAAGCAATGCTTTCTCAGAAAGAACACAGAAAGCAGTGACTCAATAATGTAAGATAGATAACTTAGATTTTACCAAAATGTAAAGCTGATATACAACAAAAGATGCCACTACAAAAATGAGTAGGCTAGTCTAGAGAAAATATTCACAAGTTTGGCATTTAGAATATAAAGAGACCACACAACTTTATATGAAAAGGACAAGCAGTCCAATTTTAAAAATGGGAAAAACGTTTGAACAGACACTATACTAATAATGTATATGAATGACCAACTAGCACATATCAAAAGTGCTTGACATTATTAGCCAGGAAAGAAATGTAAATTAAAGTCACAATGAAGAGAGCTACCAGAAAAACCAAAATTAAAAAGACTGACAATATTAAGTGTTGGTGAAGACATGGAGCAACTGGAATTTTCTTACACTCTTACATTGCTGTACGATTACTTTGGAAAAAAAGAGGTCTGAAAGTTTAGTATAAAACTAAAGACACAGCTATCTGTGACCCCAAAAATTTTGCTTTCAGATGTTACCAGAGATAGCAAAGACTAATCTGTAAAAAGACTTGTATAAGAATATTTATAGGGGCTTCCCTGGTGGCGCAGTGGTTGAGAGTCTGCCTCCCGATGCAGGGGACACGGGTTTGTGCCCCGGTCCGGGAGGATCCCACATGCCGTGGAGCGGCTGCGCCCATGAGCCATGGTTGCTGAGCCTGCGCGTCCGGAGCCTGTGCTCCGCAACGGGAGAGGCCGCAGAGGTGAGAGGCCCGCGTACCGTAAAAAAAAAAAAAAGAATATTTATAGCAGCTCTATTCATCTTAGCCAGAAATTGGAAATAGACCAGGTGTCCATCAGTAGGAGAATAAATCAACAAAATGTGACTTATTTATACAATAGAGTGTAACTCAAAAATAAAAAAGGAATGAACTATTGATACATACAATAACAGCTGAATCTCAAAAAACATTATATTGAATAAAAGAAACCTTACATGAGAATGCATATTGTATGATTCCATTCTAATGAAATCATAGAACAGTCAAAACTACCGTTGTGGAAAAAAGAATATTGTGGAAAATAATCAGAACTGTTGTAAACGGAACAGAGGTGGAAATTAACTGGTAAGAGACATGAGAGAAGCTTCTAGGCTAGGGTGAGGGTAAAGTTCTACATCTTGATAGAAGTTTGGGTTACATAGATATATTTATTTGTCCAAACTTAACAAACAGTCATGTAAAATTTGCAAATTTCCTTGTTTGTAAATTATGTCATGAAAGAAAAAGTACTGTAAACAAATGCTTAACTTTAGTTAAAGTAAGCATGCTAAAGTATTTAGGGAGAAATATATGCGTGTCTGCTATTTACTTTGAAATGCATCAAAAACTAAGCTTAATTGATAGATGAAGAGTAGAATAAATAGATAGATGAGCATGCAGTAAAGATACTGTGATGCTGATTGTAGAATCTACGAGTGGGGGTGGCATCCCATGAGTCTAACCTGAATATAAACAAGAATCAGAAATGTTCGATCAACTTATTACCAAAATCTTTCTTTAATGGAAAATCTTTCAAGTCTGTGCAACCCAGGAAATGCCTGTCATTGCTTATCCTGTCAGAACCTCCATTTGCAGTGGTATCTGATGAGAAAGCTATGATCCCTGTCAGTGCACCAGTGAGAGTGTTTCCCCAGGACTTTTCTAATAAACAGGGCTTCTGGCTCATTGCTGAATGATGGCTGAAGACAGAACCATCTGGAAAGCAGAGTACAGAATGATCTCTATTTTTCCAAGATTCAAAGGAAGGTGGAACATTTCTGAATGAAACCATGGATGTTATTCATAAAATCTGGGCCACATGAGGTTAGAGGCATATTGATTTCCAGTCGAAGGATGAATTGGCCTTTCAGGAAAATGATCACAGATTAAGATGATGAAGAACAGATGCCACTATCTGAAGCTTCAGTTAGAAAACCTTAAACGGGCTTAACTGGCAGGACAGCCATAACAACTGTGTCTTGCCGCACATTGACGGAAAGATGACAAATGTTTTAATGTGGTGAAGATGAATCCTGGGTCTAGCTGCTTCTGAATGAATGATCCAGCCAGTTTGAAAAGGTTTGAAGAAATAAAACTTGCCAATACTTAGCAAGTTCCAGAAAAGCCTGCGATTTGAGCAATTCCATGCTGGAATTAGGTTTGAGAACAAAAGCTATTTTTTTAAATGTTTTCTTAGAAGAGTTACTTAAAGAGAATTCCATACCTAGTAAAGCTTAGAGAAAATGTAGTCATTTGAAAACCTAGTTTTGTTTTGTTTTGTTTTCCTTCTCCTTGCTAAAATCAAATACATGCTATACATTCCCTCTGAAGTTACCAGCCTCTTTGTTTTCTTTCTTTTTTTGTTTTTTGAATTTTATTTTATTTATTTTTTTATATAGCAGGTTCTTATTAGTTATCTGTTTTATACATATTAGTGTATATATGTCAATCCCAATCTCCCAATTCATCCCACCACCACCATCCCCTGCCACTTTCCCCCCTTGGTGTCCACATGTTTGTTCTCTATATCTGTGTCTCTATTTCTGACTTGCAAACTGGTTCATCTGTACCATTCTTCTAGATTCCACATATAAATACGTTAATATATGATATTTGTTCTTCTCTTTTCTGACTTACTTCACTCTGTATGACAGTCTCTAGGTCCATCCATGTCTCTACAAATGACCCAATTTCTTTCCTCTTTATGGCTGAGTAATATTCCATTGTATATATGTACCACATCTTCTTTATCCATTCGTCTGTTGATGGGCATTTAGGTTGCTTCCATTACCTGGCTACTGTAAATAGTGCTGCAATGAATATTGGGGGGTGTGTGTCTTTTTGAATTATGGTTTTCTCTGGATATATGCCCAGTAGTGGGATTGCTGGGTCATATATAATTCTATTTTTAGTTTTCTAAGGAACCTCCATACTGTTCTCCATAGTGTCTGTATCAATTTACATTCCCACCAACAGTGCAAGAGGGCTCCATTTTCTCCACACCCTCTCCAGAATTTGTTGCTTGTAGATTTTCTGATTATGCCCATTCTAACCGGTGTGAGGTGATGCCTCATTGTAGTTTTGATTTGCATTTCTTTAATAATCAGTGATGTTGAGCAGCTTTTCATGTGCTTCTTGGCCATCTGTATGTCTTCTTTGGAGAAATGTCTAAGTCTTCTGCCCATTTTTTGATTTTTTTTTTGTTTTTTTAATATTGAGTTACATAAGCTGTTTATATATTGTGGAGATTAGTCCTTTGTCTGTTGATTCATTTGTAAATATTTTTTCCCATTCTGAGAGTTGTCTTTTCATCTTCTTTGTAGTTTCCTTTGCTGTGCAAAAGCTTTTAAGTTTCACTAGTTCCCATTTGTTTATTTTTGTTTTTATTTCCATTTCTCTAGGAGATGGGTCAAAAAAGATCTTGCTGTGATTTATGTCAAAGAATGTTCTTCCTATTTTTTCTCCTAAGAGTTTTATAGTGTCAAGTCTTATATTTAGGTCTTTAATCCATTTTGAGTTCATTTTTGTGTATGGTGTTAGGGAGTGTTCTAATTTCATTCTTTTACATGTAGCTGTCCAGTTTTCCCAGCACCACTTATTGAAGAGACTGTCTTTTCTCCACTGTATATCCTTGCCTCATTTGTCATAGATTAGTTGACCATAGGAGCGTGGGTGTATCTCTGGGGTTTGTATCCTGTTCCATTGATCTATGTTTCTGTTTTTGAGGCAGTACCACATTGTCTTGATTACTGTAGCTTTGTAGTATAGTCTGAAGTCAGGGAGTCTGATTCCTCCAGCTCTGTTTCTTTCCCTCAAGACTGCTTTGGCTATTCAGGGTTGTTTGTGTCTTCATACAAATTTTAAGACATCTTCTTCTAGTTCTGTAAAAAATGTCACTGATAATTTGATAAGGGTTACACTGAATCTGTAGATTGCTTTGGGTACTATAGTCATTTTCACAATAATGATTCTTCCAATCCAAGAACATGGTATATCTCTCCATCTGTTTGTGTCACCTTTGATTTCTTTCATCAGGGTCTTATAATTTTCTAAGTACAGTTCTTTTACAACCTTAGGTAGGTTTATTCCTAGGTATTTTATTCTTTTTGTTGCAATGGTGAATGCGAGTGTTTCCTTAATTTATCTTTCTGATCTTTCAGATGCAAGGATTTCTGTGCATTAATTTTGTATCCTGCAACTTTACCAAATTCATTGATTAGCTCTAGTAGTTTTCTGGTGGCATCTTTAGGATTCTCTCTATATAGTATCATGTCATCTGCAAAGAGTGACAGTATTACTTCTTTTCCAGTTTGTATTCCTTTTATTTCTTTTTCTTCTCTGATTGCCATGGCTAAGACTTCCTAAAGTATGTTAAATAACAGTGGTGAGAGTGGGCATCCTTGTCTTATTCCTGATCTTAGAGGAAATGTTTTCAGTTTTTCACCATTGAGAATTATGTTTGCTGTGGGTTTGTCATATATGGCCTTTATTATGTTGAGGTAGGTTCCCTCTATGCCTATTTTCTGGAGAGTTTTTACTATAAATGGGTGTTGAATTTGTCAAAAGCTTTTTCTGCATCTATTGAGATGGTCATATTGTTTTTATTCTTCAGTTTGTTAATATGGTGTATCATATTGATTGATCTGCGTATATTGAAGAATCCTTGCATTCCTGGGATAAATCCCGCTTGATCATGGTATATGATCCTTTTAATGTGTTGCTGGATTCTGTTTGCTAGTATTTTGTTGAGGAATTTTGCATCTATATTCATCAGTGATATTGGTCCATAATTTTCTTTTTTTGTAGTATCTCTTTCTGGTTTTGTTTTCAGGGTGACAGTGGCCTTGTAGAATGAATTTGGGAGTGTTCCTTCCTCTGCAATTTTCTGAAAGAGTTTGAGAAAGATGGGTGTTAGCTCTTTTCTAAATGTTTGATAGAATTCACTTGTGAAGCCATCTGGTCCTGGACTTCTGTTTGTTGGAAAATTTTTAATCACAATTTCAGTTTCATTACTTGTGATTGGTCTGTTCATATTTTCCTTTTCATCCTGGTTCAGTCTTCGAAGGTTATACCTTTCTAAGGATTTTTTCCATTTCTTTCAGGTTGTCCATTTTATTGGCATAGAGTTGCTTGTAGTAGTCTCTTATGATCCTTTGTATTTCTGCAGTGTCAGTTGTAGCTTATCCTTTTTCATTTCTAATTTTATTGAATGAGTCCTCTCCATCTTTTTCTTGATGAGCCTGGCTAATGGTTTATCAATTTTGTTTATCTTCTCAAAGAACCAGCTTTTAGTTTTATTGATCTTTGCTATTGTTTTCTTTGTTTCTATTTCATTTATTTCTGCTCTGTTCTTTATAATTTCTTTCCTTCTGCTAACTTTGGGTTTTGTTCGTTCTTCTTTCTCTAGTTCCTTTAGGTGTAACGTTAAATTGTTTATTTGAGATTTTTCTTGTTTCTTGAGGTAGGCTTTTATAGCTATAAACTTCCCTCTTAGAACTGCTTTTGATGAATCCCCTAGGTTTTGGATCATCGTGTTTTCATTGTCATTTGTCTCTAGGTATTTTTTGATTTCCTCTTTGATTTATTCAGTGATCTCTTGGTTATTTATTTAGTATTGTTTGGTATTGTTTTGGTATTGTTAGTATTGTTTGGTATTGTTTAGCCTCCATGTGTTTGTGTTTTTTACGGGTTTTTTCCCTATAATTGATTTCTAATCTCATAGCGTTGTGGTCAGAAAAGATGTTTGATATGATTTCAGTTTTCTTAAATTTACTGAAGTGTGATTTGTGACCCAAGATGTGATCTATCCTGCAGAATATTCTATGTGCACTTGAGAAGAAAGTGTAGTCTGCTGTTTTCAGATGGAATGTCCTATAAATATCAATTATATCTATCTGGACTATCATGTCATTTAAAGCTTGTGTTTCCATACTAATTTTCTGTCTGAATGATCTGTCCATTGGTGTAAGTGAGGTGTTAAAGTCCCCCACTATTATTGTGTCACTGTCGATTTCCTCTTTTATAGCTGTTAACAGTTGCTTTATGTATTGAGGTGCTCCTAAGTTAGGTGCATATATATTTATAATTGTTATATCTTCTTCTCGGATTGATCCCTTAATATTTATGAAGTGTCCTTCTTTCTCTTTTGTAACATTCTTTATGTTAAAGTCTATTTTATCTGATATGAGTATTTCTACTCCAGCTTTCTTTTGATTTCAATTTACATGAAATATCTTTTTCCATCCCCTCACTTTCAGTCTGTATGTGTCCCTAGGTCTGAAGTGGGTCTCTTGTAGACAGCATATATATGGGTCTTGTTTTTGTATCCATTCAGCAAGCCTGTGTCTTTTGCTTGGAGCATTTAATCCATTCACATTTATGGTTATTATCAATATGTTTGTTCCTATTACCATTTTCTTAATTGTTTTGGGTTTGTTTTTGTAGATCCTTTACTTCTTTTGTGTTTCCCACTTAGAGAAGTTCCTTTAGCATTTATTGTAATGCTGGTTTGGTGGTGCTGAATTCTCTTAGCTTTTGTTTGTCTGTAAAGCTTTTGATTTCTCCATTGAATCTGAATGAGATCCCTGCTGGGTAGAGTAATCTTGGCTGTAGGTTCTCCCCTTTCATCACTTTAAATATATTCTGCTACTCCCTTCTGACTTGTAGAGCTGCTGAGAAATCAGCTGTTAATGTTATGGGAGTTCCCTTGTATGTTATTTTCATTTTCCCTTGTTGCTTTTAATAATTTTTCTTTGTCTTTAATTTATGTCAGTTTGATTACTATGTGTCTCCTCATGTGTTTCTCCTTGGGTTTATCCTGCCTGGGACTCTCTGTGCTTCCTGGACTTGGGTGGCTATTTCCTTTCCCACGTTAGGGAAATTTTCAACTATAATCTCTTCAAATATTTTCTCAGGTCCTTTCTCTCTCTCTTCTCCCTCTGGAACCACTGGAATGTGAATGTTGTTGTGTTTAATGTTGTCCCAGAAGTCTCTTAGGCTGTCTTCATTTCTTTTCTTTCTTTTTTCTTTTTTCTGTTCTGCAGCAGTGAATTCCACCATCCTGTCTTCCAGGTCATGTATCCATTCTTCTGCCTCAGTTATTCTGCTATTGATTCATTCTAGTGTATTTTTCATTTCATGTATTGTATTGTTCATCTCTCTTTGTTTGTTCTTTGATTCTTCTAGATGTTCTTTAATTCTTGTAGGTATTTGTTCAACATTTCTTGCATCTTCTTGATCTTTGCCTCCATTCTTTTTCTGAGGTCCTGGATTGTCTTCACTATCATTATTCTGAATTCTTTTTCTGGATGGTTGCCTATCTCCACTTTATTTATTTGTTTTTCTGGGGTTTTATTTTGTTCCTTCATCTGGTGCATAGTCCTCTGCCTTTTCATTTTGTCTATCTTTCTGCGAATGTGGTTTTCATTCCACAGTCTGCAGGATTGTAATTCTTCTTGCTTCTGCTGTCTTTCCTCTGGTGGATGAGGCTATCCCCTGTTGATGATTGTTCAGCAGTTAGTTGTGATTCCAGTGCTCTCACAAGAGGGAGTGAGCACAGGTCCTTCTACTTCTCCATCTTGAGCCATTCTCTTGTTTTCTTTCTTTAATAAAGAAAAAACATTATCAATAACTGCAGTCTCAAAATAATCTCTAGAGATTATCCAATATGTTTCTATTTCCAGGCATTAGTGAATTTGTTTCATTTCAAAACCAAAATAAGTAATACTGGTGATAATTAGTAGTCTTATAAATGAGTAACAACTGCGAATAGTCCAGTCTTAATAAGTAGAAAATTAACTGAACTTATTATTGTAATTATTTAGATGGAGATTTTCTATTTTCATGACAAAGATTTAGAAGCTTTGTCTTCTAAACTAACAGAAGAATATGAGAGATCAGTTTTGAGAGTGTTTGTATTATTCCTAGCTCTGAAGACTTGCATAACTCATAGCATGTAGGGCCTCTATAAAGAGAAAGGTCATTCAAAACTTAAAGGGCAATGCCTAGTTAGTTTCAGCATATTTATATGCTCCTGACCTGCATATGTGTACACTTAAAGCCAGGAAGGAAGCAGATTGTATAGGAAGGAAAAAACTTGGGCTTGGCATCAGACACTCACTAGCTGTTTGACCTTTGGCAATTGACCTAATTTTACTGAGCCTCAGTTTCCTTGAATGCAAAGTAGAGATCCAAACACCTATCATGTCTATGTATTGGGAAGACTGGGTGGCATAAAGTCTGTAAAAAAAACTACAGAGAACCCACACAGGCAAGCATTCCGGGAGAAACAATTTTCTGAAGTTGATATAATCCACGCTCACATCTCTGAAATAGTAACTGACTCAAACCATCTATTTTCAGGGTTACATGTGTGCTCTAGGTCCAAAGAGAAAATGGCTGACGTGTTTGCACCTCATCTCACCACTTGAAATGTGGTATTAACTCCCACTGGACTGTGAATCAAAATCACATTGCCCAGTGGCTGCATAATGTGCTTTAGATAAAAATTTAGAAGAATTATGGATATTAGAGCATTATTTGCTTCTGCAGTGCTGTGCATTACCCCACCAAATACTGTTAGCTTTATTTCTTCCTTATTCTCAATGATACAATATTTTTTTAAATCATCTCCTACATGGAAATCGAACTGTGAGTTTGTTCTTTGTTGTCGACATGTGTTCTCTCCTCATATAGATATCTTAAAATTCTAACACAAGGTATGTGGGCTGCACTACTTGCCCTTTCCAATCTCACATATGGCAGAACCTGTTGCCTCTCCTGGGACTAAAGCTTGGTCTGAATTCAAACCAATGATATACTATTTTTAAATCTATAATTGACATTCATAAAATTTAAAATCAGAGACACTGGATTTGAAGTTTCCAAAAGCTTCCATCTTCTTCACATGAAGACATTTTCCCCAACATATGTGATAGAAACTGAATCTCATACTTCCTCTTAACAATTTCACCAGATTATCAGAGCTCTTCATTCCCAGTGCAATACATGTTGACCAATAACTGAGTCTCACCAAATGCTCGCTCAGTGGGTCTACCGCTTCCTGCACTCACTTGCTTTATATGTACCAAGACACAGTTGTGTTTGTTCCCAAACCTTAACTTGCCAGTTAAATTTATTATTATTATTTCACAATTAAATTAAGTATTACAAAAGCCTATGAATCGTGAGTAAGAAAATAAAGTTGCTGTTTCTATGAAAGTTGAGTTGAATGCTTTGGAAAGACTCAATTAATAGAAATGACAATACAAATCACAGTAATTAGGGGGAGGTAGAAAAATATAACCAAATTAGAGGGGAAAAGTAATAAAAATCTAAAATTCAACACTTAGAATACTTTTACTTTTTAAAGTTGTTGCTTCACAGAAAAAAAAAAACTTGGACATTGACACTGATGTAAAATTTGTGTAGTTAATGGAAGAGAAGCAATAATGAACTTCAAAGAGTGGACCCATACTCAAAGAAAACGTTCTAAATCCACAAAAGGAAAAAAAAAACTGTATATGAAGATCCATTTGTATGTTTTAAGTTAACATAAACTGCATAAGTTAGGTGCGAAATTTTCCAATTTAACCCACTTTATCAATTAATTAATCAATTGCAGTTCTAATATACCTAATTTTAAAAACTTCTGTTGAGTTGGAATATTCTTCATTTAATTTTTGTACAACAACAAATCAGTCTTATTTGTTGTATTCTTTTAGCAGTAAACCCAAAACAAGAGATCTTAAATTTGAAAATAAGTTAAATAGGAATTAAGAAGTTAACAGCTAATTAACAACAAAGTTTTTTTTTTTTTTTTTAATTGGCTGTCTTCATTGATTTCTCACAAATGGGAAGTCCCCTGTGCTCCAGGTGCCCCTTCTCCCCATGGATGGTGGTCTCTCTCCTTTAGCCATCCAAGATGCCTTCATGACTTAGATAACCATACATCCTGGTTACAGAGGACAGTCCTGGTTTAAGCCTGTTGTCCTGACATGATTATTAAAAGCACTGCAATTCACTTCTAGTGGTATCCCCACGTGGATGATAAGTTATATGAGCTCCATATTCCTATGGTTTCTCATACCACCTTGGTCTCTGAATGTTTTACTTTTTCATCTTCTCTTCCTCCTTTTATCTCATTACACTCTGCCTTGAGGAAAAAAAATATATATATATGTATATATAGTTGCTCAGACATTTATTTTTGGCTTAGAGAAGTAGATCTTATTCAAAATTTGAAAAAAGTGGAACTTATTTGGAAGGAAATATAGATATATCACAAAAGTCAAATATCAGATAGCATTTTCATTCCAAACTGGGACCATTAACACAAGACCCCAAGAAGGCAAGGCAGTCTGCATCTCTCTGTCTCTCTCTGTCCCTGACTACATGGTCTCTCATCTCATCTTCTCTTTGCATGGATTTTCAGTCTCCTTTTTCCCTGCTGACCAGCCTTTTCTGCTTTACTTTCACTGAACACAAACATGGTCATCCCAGCCCAAACTTTATATCACCTGCCAGTTCAAGTACTCAACAGAGACAGTCTCAGCTGACTTGGACATAATTGAAATTCTCAAGAAAAAATCGATCGGGTAAGCCCAAGCACTTAGATTAGTTCCCTGGTATCAGGCTTACAATTGTTTCAGTAAACTGTGTGGGTAGGTGTGGGAGAAGTTCCAAGGTAGCTGGGACCATGTGACACAGATTCTCTGACAAGGCGATATGGGCGGGGGAAAATAATAGACATTTTTAATGTTTCTCTTCAGACTCTGAAAGTAACTCAATGGCTAATATCACAAATCAATCTAAATCTATGCACATGTACTAATGGCTGATCGTTATCCTAAAATAAGGTAAATATACTTTTTAAAAATTTTATTTATTTATTTTTGGCTGTGTTGGGTCTTTGTTGCTGCACACGGGCTTTCTCTAGCTGCGGCGAGTGGGTGCTACTCTTTGTTGCAGTACACAGGCTTCTGATTGCGATGGTTTCTCTTGTTGTGGAGCATGGGCTCTAGGCTCGCAGGCTCTAGAGCTCAGGCTCAGTAGTTGTGGCGCAAGGGCTTAGTTGCTCTGTGGCATAGTGGGATCTTCCCAGACCAGGGCTTGAACCCACGTACCCTGCATTGGCAGGAGGATTCTTAACCACTGCGTCACCAGGGAAGCCCACGTAAATATAATTTTAAAAAGAGGTCAAAAACATAATGTATAATGAAAATCTCTGGTTATGTTGAAAGCCAACGATAAAGATATCTACGACAGGAGAATCATTTAAGACCCTATTAATAAAAGAAAACAGCACAAATAAATGTAGATGAATGATAGCAACTGCTACACTCCTCCTTCTTAGCCTTCAATTGACCCCTAAAAAACACAGGTTGTCAAATATTTGCCTATGAGTAGAATAGCTCACTACAGATTTAGTGAGAAAATATGTTCACAAATAAGACAATATGTTTCTCTTACTGTAACCCCAAACTAGTTTCAAACAAAGGGAAAAGGGTCTTGGCTTTTATTTAAAATAGTTTGGGGAGAGTGAGCCTATCACTTTAAATCTGAGATTCATTTTCCTAATCTGTAATTGGCACAGTTGAATTATTTAATGATAACTTGCTGGAAGTTGTCAGTACTTTGCTGTCTCAGATATTATTTGTGTTTTATTCAATGTTCCCTCTAAATGCTTTAAGAAATGAGCAGATAACCACTTTACATAAGTAGCATCAGAAAGAAATAAAAGGTAGAAGACCTGGACTTTCCTTTTAAGGAGTTTACAATTGAAATGAAAAGATATAGTTAAAAGCTTTTAGCTAAGTGAATTTTTATCTCCTCTCATCAAATGTACCCATACTCTTTCCTATTAAAATTCATCAAGCAACCATGATGGTACTAGGAAAGTAGTGAAATGCCAAGATATGGAAAAGATAAAAGTGCTTGGTAACTGCTTTTTGGGAAAAACATTGTTTCAATCTCAGTATCATCATAATAATATTTTTATTATTAATTAATAAGCTTTATGAGTAATTTTAGCTTCACAGCAAAATTGAAAGTATGGAGTTCCCATATATCCTCTTGCCTCCACAGATGCACAACCTCCCCCATTATTGACATCCTACATCACAGTGGTGCATTTGTTACAATCCATGAACCTACATTGACAAAGCATTACCACCTAAAGTCCATAGTTTACATTAGTGTCCACTCTTGGTGTTGTATATTCTTTGGGTTTTGACAAGTGTATAATGACATGTACCCACCACTGTAGTATCATACATAGTAGTTTCACTCTCCTGAAAATCCTCTGTACTGTACCTACTCATCCCTCCCTCTGTCAATCACTGATTTTTTTTAGTCTCTATAGCTTTGTGTTTTCCAGAATGTCATTAGTTGGAATCACACAGTATGTAGCCTTTACAGATTGGCTAGTTTTACTTAGTAATATGCACTTAAGTTTTCTCCTATTCTTTTCATGGCTTGATAGCTCATTTCTTTTTAGCGCCAAATAATATTCCAGTGTTTACTAGTAATATTTACTACAGTTTATCCATTAACCTACTGAAGGACATCTTAGTTGCTTCCAAATTTTGGCAATTATGAATTATGAATAAAGAATCTATAAACATTGTTGTGCAGGTTTTTATGTGGATGTAAGTTTTCAGCTCTTTTGGATAAATACCAAGGGGTGCAATTGCTGAATTGCATGGTAAGGGTAGGTTTAGCTTTGTAAGAAAATGCCTGTCTTCTAAAGTGGCTGAATCATTTTGCATTCCCACCAGCAACGAATGAGAATCCCTATTGTTCCATATCTTTGTTAGTATTTGGTGGTATCAGTATTCTGAATTTTGGTCAGTTTAATAGGTGTATAGTGGCATCTCATTGTTTTAATTTGCTTTTCCCTGATGATATATGATGTTGAACATCTTTTTATATGCTTACATGCCAACTGTATATGTTCTTGGTGAGATGGTTCAGATCTTTTGTCCATTTTTTACTTGAGTTGTTCATTTTCTTATTGCTGAATTATGAGTTCTTTATATATTTTGGATAACAGTCCTTTATCAGATGTCTTTTGCAAATATTTCCTCCCAGTCTGTGACTTGTCTTCTCATTCTCTTGACATTGTCTTTCACAGAGAAGAAGTTTTTAAATTTTAATAAAGCCCAGCTTATTAATTATTTCTTTCATGGTTTTTGCTGTCATATTTAAAAAGTCATTGCCATATGCAAGGTCATCTAGGTTTTCTCCTTTTATCTTCTAGGAGTTTTATAATTTTGCACATTACATTTAGTCCTATGGTACATTTTGAGTTAATTTTATTGAAGGATGCAAGGCCTATGCCTAGATTCATTTTTTCTGTTGTAAATATTTAGGTTGTACAACATGATTTTTTAAATGTATACAACCTGATGATTTAATATGTGTATATATTGTGAAATGATTACCACAATCCAATTAGCTAATGTATGCATCACCTCACATAGTTATCTTTCCTTTTTGGTGGTGAGAACACTTAAGATCTACTCTTTTAGCAAATTTCAAATATACAATACAGTTGTCCCTTGAACTATGAGGGAGTTAGGGACGTCAACACCTACACAGTCTAAAATCCACGTGTAACTTTATAGTCAACCCTTTGTACCACGGTTTTGCATCTGCAGATTTAACCAACCTTGTATGTGTAGTACTGTAGTAGGTATTTATTGAAAAAAATCCATGTATAATTGGAACTGCGCAGTTCAAACCCGTGTTTTTCAAGGGTCAACTGTATTATAAACTACAATCATCATGATGTATATTAGGTCCTCAAAACTTATTCATATTTTAATTGAAATTTGAACCCTTCAACCAACATCTCCCCAGTTCCTCAACCAACCTCTGGCAACCACCACTCTGATTCTATGATTCATTCTCTGATTCTATGAGCTCATTATTTTAAATTCCACATATAAGTGATATAATACAGTATTTATCTTTTTGTGTTTGGCTTATTTCACTTAGCATAATGTCCTCCAGGTTGTCACAAATGTCAGAATCTCTTTTTTTATGGTTGAATTACATATTTATATAATTATATATAGATATAGATACAGATATAGATTACATTTTCTTTATTCACCTATCGATAGACACTTAGGTTGTTCCATATCTTGGCTATTGTCAATAATGTTGCAATGAACATGGGAATACAGATATCTTAGATATGCTAATTTCATTTCTTTTGGATATATACCTGGAAGTTAAATTGCTGGATCATATGGTAGTTCTACCTTTAATCTTTTGAGGAAACTCCATACTGCTTTCCATAATGGCTGTACCAATTCACATTTCCACTAACAATGTACAAGAGTTCCCTTTACACTACACCCTCACCAACACTTCTCTTTTTGATAAGAGTTGTCCTAACAGGTATGAGATGATATTTTATTTTGAGTTTCCTGATGATCAGTGATGTTGAGCATCTTTTTATGTACCTCTTGGCCATTTGTATGTCTTCTTTCAAAAAATGTCTATTCAGGTCCTTTGCCCATTATTTAATTGGGATGATCTTTTTGCTCTTGAGTTGCATGAGTTTCTTATATAAAATGGATGTTAACCTCTTATCAGATATATGGTTTGTGAATAATTTTCTCCCACTCCATAGGTTGCCCTTTCATTTTGCTTACTTTTCCTTTGTTGTGCAGAGTTTTTAGTTTGATGTAGTCCCACTTGTCGATTTTTAGTTTTGTTGCCTATGCTTTTGGTATCATATTCAAAATATCATTCCCAGATTGATGTCAAAGAGCTTGTCCTTTAATTTTTTCTAAGAGATTAATGGATTCAGGTCTTAGATATAACTCTTTAATCAATTTGAGTTAACTTTTGAGTATGGTGTAAGATTTTAAAAGTCCAATTTCATTTTTTTTTTAATGTGGATATCTAGTTTTCCCAGTACCATTTATTGAAGAAACTATCCTAATGCCATTGTGCATTCTTGGTGTCTTTGCAAAAGATTAGTTCCTCATATATGTGTGGGTTTATTTCTGGGCTCTCTATTCTGTTCTACTTGTCTATATGTCTGTTATTATTCCAGTACCATACTGTTTTGATTATTATAGCTTTGTAATATAGTTTAAAGTCAGATTGCTGCCCTAGCTTTGTACTTCTTTCTCAACTTTGTTTTGACTATTGGTGTCTTTTGTGGTTCCATTCTAAATTTTAGGATTTTTTTCTATTTCTGTAAAGAGTGCCATTGAAATATTTATAGGGATTGTATTGAAACTGTAGATCACTTTGGGTATTATGGATATTCTAACAATATCAATTCTTCCAATCCAACAGCATGAAATGGCTTTCCATTTGTTTGTTCCTACTTCAGTTTTTTTCATCAATGTCTCATTGTTTTCAGCATACATATCTTTCACCTCCTTGGTTAAATTTATTCCTAAGTATCTTATTCTTTTTGATACTATTGTAAATGAAATTTAAAAAAATTTTGGGGGGAATAGCTTATTGCTAGTGTATAGAAATGCAAATAATTTTTTGCAGGCTTATTTTTTATCTTGAAACTTTACTGAATTTGTTTATTCTAAATATTGTTCTAACAATTTTTGGTGGAGTCTTCAGGGTTTTCTCTATATAAGATCATGTTATCTATAGACACAGTTTAACTTCTTCCTTTCCAATTTGGATGCCTTTTATTTCCTTTCTTGTCTAATTTCTCTGGCTAGGACTTCCAGTATTATATTGAATAGAATTAGTGAGAGTGGGCACTCTAGTCTTTTTCCTGATCTTAGAGCAAAACCTTTCAGCTTTTCACTGTTCAACATGTTACTAGCTGTGACTTGTCATATGTGGCATTTATTATGTTGAGGTATGTTCCTTCTATAACTAAATTTTAATTGTTTTTGATCATGAAAAAATGTTGAAATTATCAATGTTTTTTCTTCTATTAAGAAGATGCTATTTTATCTTTTATTATGTTAATGTAGTGTATCACATTGTTTTATTTGCATATGTTGAAACATCCTTGCCTCCCAGAAATAAATCCCACTTAATTATTGTGTATGATCCTTTTAACGTACTGTCGAATTAAGTTCACTAGTACTATATTGAGGATTTTTCCACCAACGTTCATCTGGAATATTGACCTGTAATTTTCATTTTTTTGTAGTGTCCTTAACTGTCTTTGGTATGAGGGTCATGATGGCTGCATAAAATAAGCTTCGAAGGATTCCTTCCTCTTCAGTGTTTTGGAAGAGTTTGAGAAAGATTGGTGTCAATTCTTTAAATATTTGGTAGAATTCACCAGTGAAGCCAGGTGGTCCTGGGCTTTTCTTTGTTGGGAGGCATTAATTGCTGCTTTAATCTCCATACTCATTGTTGGTCTGTTCAGATTTTCTATTTCTTTATGATTCAGTCTTGTTAGGTTGTATGTTTTTAGGAATCTATCCATTTCTGCTAGGTTATCCAATTTGTTGACATAAAATTGTTCATATTTTATCTTTCTGTGGTATCAGTTGTCTACTCTTTCACTTATAAGTTTATATATTTTTATCCTCCTTCCTTTTTCTTAGTTTAGGTAAATGTTTGTCAGTCTTGTTTATCTTTTCAAAAAACCAACTCTTAGTTTCATTAATCTTTTCTGTTGTATTTCTATTCTCTATTTATTTATGCTCTAATATTTATTTCCTTCTTCCTGCTAACTTTGGACCTAGTTTGTTCTTCTTTCTCCCTGCTAATGTTAGGTTAAAAGAGTATAAAGATAAGTTATTTATTTGAGGCCTTTCTTTTTTCTTCTTGTAGGCATTTCTAGCTATAAACTTCCCACTGCTTTTGCTGCATCCCATAAGTTTTGGTGTATTGTGTTTCTATTTACATTTGTCTCAAGATACTTTTTGATTTCCTCTTTGACCCATTGGCTGTTCACAAGTGTGTTGTTTGACTTCACATATTTGTTAAATTTTCCACTTTCCTACTGTAATTGATTTCTAGTTTTATACTATTATGCCAGGAAAAGATACTTGATGCAAATTCAACATTCTTAAGTTTGTTACTACTAGTTTTGTGATTCAGCACATAAGCTACTCTGGAGAATATTCCATGTACCCTTAAGAAGAATGTGATTCTGCTGCTGTTGGATGGAATGTTTTGTGTATGTCTGTTAGATAAATTTGGTCTATAATGTTATTCAAGTCTACTGTTTCCTTATTGATTTTCTCTCCAGATGATTTATCCATTGATGAAAGTGGGATATCAAAATCCCCTACTATTATGGTATTGTTGTCTATTTCTCTCTTTTTTTTGTTAGTATTTTCTTTATTTATTTAGGTGCCTCAATGTTGGATGCATATATATTTACAACTGTTATATACTCTTGATGAATTGACCCATTTATCTTTATGTAGTGACCTTCTTTGTCTCTGACAATGGATTCTGACTGAAAGTTTATTTGTCTGATATCAATATAGTCACCCCTGTTCTCTTCTGATTATCGTTTAAGTGGGATATCTTTTTCCACCCCTTCACTTTTAGCCTATATAGATCCTTAAAGCCAAAGTGAGTCTCTTGTAGGCAACATATATTTGGATCTTGTTTTTTATTCATTCAGCCACTCTATCCTTGAGTAGAGAATTTAATTCATATACATTTAAAGTAATATTTGATAGATAAAGATTTACAGTTGCCATCTTTTTTTATGGTTTTCTGGCTATTCTATAGTTTCTTTGTTCCTGTCTTTCTCTTTTGCAGTCTTCCTTTGTAATTTGTTGCCTTTTTGTGGCAGTGTGCTTTGATTCCTTGCTCTTTATCTTTTGCATATCTACTAGAGTTTCTTCTTTGTGGTTACTATTAAGTTTTTATAAAACATCTTTTAGTTGTCTACTTTAGGCAACTTAACTTTACTCTCATACCAAAACTCTACACTTTTACTTCTTCCTCACTTCCACACTTAATGCTATTGATGCATGCTTTATATCTTTTTAAATTGTATACCTATTAACAAATTATTTTACCCATGGTTGTTTTTAATATTTTTGTCTTCTAACTTTCATACTAGAGATAAAAGTGATTTATGAACCACCATTATATTATTAAGAGTATTATGAATTTGACTAGATATTTACGTTTATCAGTGAGTTTTATACTTTCACATGCTTCGTGTTGTTATTTAGTATCCTTTTATTTCATCTTGAAGATTTCTTTTTAGCATTTCTTGTAAGGCAGGTCTAGTGGTGATGTACTCCCTCAGCGTTTGTTGAAAATAGATTTACCTTTTTTATATGTGTATGTCCAGTTGTTCCAGCACCATTTGTAGAAATGACTGTCTTTGCTCCATTGTATTGCCTTTGCTGCATTGTCAAAGATCAGTTGACTCTATTTATGTGAGTCTATTTCTTGGCTTTCTATTCTGTTCCATTGATATATTTGTCTATCCTTTCATCAATACGACACTACCTTGATTACTGTAGCTTCATAGTCTTGAAGTTGGATAATGTCAGTCCTCCAACTTTGTTCTTCTCCAATACTGAGTTAACTATTTTGGGTCTTTTGCCTCTCTATATACTCTTTGCAATCAGTTTTTTTAAATACCCACAGTACTTTGCTATTATTTTTCTGGAAATTGCATTTTATCTGTAGATCGAGTTGGAAAGAACTGACATCTTGACAATACTGAGTCTTCCTAATTATGAACATGGAATATCTCTCCACTTACTTAGCTCTTCTTTTGTATCTTTTATCAGAGTTGTATGGTTTTCCTCATATAGATCTTGCACATATTTTATTATGTTAATATTTAAGTGTTTTATTCTTGGTGGTAATGTAATTTTAAATTCCACTTGTTCATTGCTGATACAATAATATTTTAAAGACTTTTTTTAATGGCACTTAATAAATTCACTGATATTTGGGCTGCAGCACCAGAAAACACAACAGACTGCCTTTGCTTTAGGTGCAAGTATGTCCAATAAATACGGTCTTATTCTATAGATTTCTTTGCAGAATAAGTTTTCAAACTCTAAAGATGAATTTATGAGATATTTTGACATGAATTATGATACCTGTCAATGATCATATGATCACCATGAGTAAAGAATTGTATCAATCAATAGCTGACAAATTTGGAAATGATTAAAAAGTGTTTCCAATTACAAAGAAATTGTTTTATATGGTAAATATAATGGATCTGAGAAAGACTGAAGTAGAGTGCAAAGTTTTACAGAATTTCAGAGCAAGTGGTATCTAACTTATTTCACCTATATATCATATAAATATATGATATTTATATATTTTACAATCTTTGCCATTATCCAAAATAATTTCTATTAATTATAATGCTTTAAAAAAGCTTATAAACATGAAATTTTAATTTTTCAGTGTGTATAATATTCAGTTCCTATGGGTAAGCCAGCTTATTTCTCATACCATTCTCTCCATAACAAGAGCACTAGTTAGCAGAGGGTAATAGAATCTTAAAAAACTATCCAACATTTCCGGTTTAAATGATTCTTACCAATCCAACCTCTACCTGGCCAAGCAAACCATATTTTAAGGGAAGAAAATTTTAAAACACAAAATTTTAGTACAGGTTATATTTATAATGCTACATGAACAATCGATACTCCTGACACGTTACAAGTGGAGAATTTTCTCCAGTCAGTGGTAGTGAGTGGGTAAGCAAAAGGATGAATTTAGTCCCCACATTTTTCCACATTTATTCTTCCAGAATCCATTTCTAGACAATCTATATGTCACTATCATTGTGCAAATTGTTTACACATGTACGTAAATTGATTCATAGCATCTACTAATTTTACATGCCCATGTAAAATCCTGTAAATATGTCCAGAATGATGTACAGAGGCACAGCACTGAGAGCCAGAAGAGAACTTAGAGGTTACAAGGTCCAACAGGCTATGTGTATAGCTGAGGAAATGGAAGCCAAATAATATTTAGAGGCTTGCCCAGTATCACCTAGTCTGAGAATATGTTTATTTTCCAAATATCTTAAAATACAATTAAAATATCATTAAATGAAAAGAACAGTTAGATAAGAGATGTTGAGAAAATTAGCATTTCTGTTTATGTTTTCACATAGTACATGGTTTCACTCCTATGGACCTTTGCCCAAGCAGATCCTTCTAAAATTCCTTCCAAACCTGATAATTTTCTTTCAAAATCATATTCAGGTTAAACATCCCTCTAATGGTTTCTTGGACTCCACCCCTGAACTATTAGCCATTACTTTGTTACCTCTATTCTTGGTACTTACATTACCTTATATAACACATCAGCTAGAGCTCTTACTCCAGCCACTGTTGTTGTGACTACTTCTATAAGTCACAGACTAGCTTTGTGCAATTGCAAACTTACTTCATGCCTTTGCTGTGTACCTTTTGCTTCTTGTCCTGAGGTTTCTTTGACACAGGCTTGGGTCACCTCTGGGTATCCACCCAGTACTCATGCACATCAACTCATGGAAGTTAACACACATGTGACTATCCTTTGACCAACTGGAGAAGAGTACCATTTTATACCCTGGAAAGCCAGTTTAAGATGCATTTCTAAAGGCTCTTTAGATGGACCTGCAGGATTGAACACCTGCAGTCATTCATAGGATAACTGACTTGATTATGCACCTCCCACTCTACATTGCCTTCATCCTTTTCCTGTTTACTCCCATTATTTCTCACTATTGCTACCTGTGATCACTTCCCAATTATACTACCTGTGTGCAAGCCATTTTCTCAATAGGAAATTGCAACAACCCAATAAAGACTGGACTATGATCTCAAATATTTCAGGAGTGGAGATTTGTGATACCACATCCATCCAACTAAAAATATAGCAGAGAGTAAGGGAAATGTGGACTGGATAGTGGAAAAAAAAATTATGATGGTAATCTTTGGCCTGGTAACCAGATACAGAGTCAGGAACTGCTGCAAGTATTCATATTTTGTGCTTATTGATTATTTTTCTCCCCTTTTCCTCACACTTTGTATGAATGAGAAGTTGTGGTAATGTTGAATATTACAGTTATGACTGAATGGCATCATTCCATCACTATATTGTAGTTGGTGGAACTTTGTGTCTCTTCGGTGTTTGTGATGATAGTTTCTTCATCCAAAAATGGCAAAAATGTATGCTACATGGCAAAATGAGGGAAGGCACCAGCCTCTGACCATTTAATCACTCATACGCAGTCTCCACCTTTGCTGCCCTTCTTGTGTCAAGGAGAATGACCCCTATGAATTACATCACTAAATCTCCCCTCATGACTGGCTTTTGGTAGGATCTTTCCAAGGGGAGGAACAGCAGACGATTGGAAGGCAGAGAAGAGAAATTTTGTGGTATTTATTCCCTGATCTCTCCCTGCCTGGCACCATTATATCCACTGGCAAGTTGTGTCCTCAATCACAGCTCCCAACAGGCTCTGGTCACACTATTTCTTCCTCACGTCTTAAGGAATAATGGCTTCTCATTGTTGCTCATCTGTATGCCCTACCATGCCTTGTTTGTCCTGTCCAGTCTGCCTGCCTATTAAAGTCTTTCATTTGAGACAACTGAATTAATTCTGGTTATTGCCAGTTCCCTGGCTGATGAACATCCACTAGCTCCCACACACATGCACACGCACATACACACAGATGCCACGACACAGAACACTCTCATTCAAGGAAAATGATTCATCTATAAAGTATGGTAACCACCTGTCCTGTCCACCCATGTCCCTAGTGTGCCTTTTCCCCTATCTCTTTATATTAAGGTCCTATACCCTCAGGTTACATAATTTCTATCCATGGCAGGACACAAGAGTTAGCATGACAAAATTGAAGTATTAATTTATAAATAATTTAAAGATGCTTATTTCATGACATATTATAGAAAAAGAAAAGAGACAGTGTCTTCATGTGCCAGCTACAGTTGCCATTATTCATCTCCAAGACTAAATCACGTATGATTATGGTGTTTAACATAATGTGGTAAAGGCACAGATTCACAAGCCACCTCTTTATCTTATTTTTATTCCTGATATCAACATATTCTTCTTGAAATCTCAAGAAGAACTCTGGGGAAAATCTTTTCACCATCATTCACATGACCTCCATCTGAAAAGAGGGTAAAGATATCTTTTCTTGTTCCCGTTCCATGGTTGAATGACTGATTGTTTGCAAAATGAGCTCAGTGTTTTAAAATCTATGGTGGACAACTGTCATTTATTTTATGATATGTGAAATAGGCACCAAAAATTGATACTCTCACCCCAACTTTGAACTGAGAGCTACTTAGGCAATGAAAAAACTTCTACCTGAAACAGGAAGACAGCTCATGGGCCCACGGTGCAGAGGTCCTGGTGGCAGCATCCTGCATCCAGTGACGGCAGGGTTGAAACAAGCTGAAGTGTCTTGTGCACAGTGGACGTTGCTGCAGCTTCTTCACTGGACAAGTTCTGTGACATGGTTTGGGGTATTTTTCCAGATCACATAACCACTAAGCATGGTTCTCTGTTTCTCCAAGGAATTTATAAATCATCCAATATCTTTTTATTAATTTTCTTTTTTTAAATTCTTCTGGACCTCAAGTGAAACAAAAAGTGATTCAGTTATAATCCTATGCTGTCATCATATAAAACCACTCTCCTGTTTTATTACATTGTTGTATTTTTTGATTCTTTCATTCTCCCCACTACCATCACTAAATAAACCTACTCTAATGTCCTTGGTATATGTGCAGGGAGATATATATACACATATATATTTCAAAAGTTATACCATTGTTTTGAGCATTATTTTTTTTAACTTACATAAGTGATGCTAAGCTGAGTGTCATTCTGTTGGGATTTTTTATTAATTATCTCTGATATCTATGAAGCTCTATCTATATTTTTATATATGCCTGTAATCGTGGCCTCAGCCACACCGTAATACATAATAGTCTTTTTAAATTTTATTTATCCCTTCCCCTATGATGGAAAATTAGGTTGCCTCCAATTCCCACTACCATAAACAGTGTTTCAAAAAACAACCTGATGCATATTCCTTGGTGGACAGATGTATTTGTTTCTCTGAAATTTATTCTATAAGAGGATTAATGGATCATAGGAAACACACATAATGGCTACATCAGTCTTTGGTCCCATCAGTGCACATGGCTTCCTGTTTCTCTATGTTCTTACCAGCACTTGGTACCATCCTACTTTTTACAATCTGGTTGTAAAGTGCTGTTGATTTCCCTGGTTATAAATTGTTTGCTTGTTATATTTGTTAGCCATTTGAGTTTCTTCTGGGAATAGTTTATTCATATCCTGTGCCCATTTTTCTTTTTGGTTCTTTACCTTATTCTTGTTTATAAGAATTCCTTCTAGACATTAATTCTCTGCCAATTTTAGACATTGTAATTATCTTCTCCAAATATGACATCCGTCCTTTACCAAAATAGAATATTTTTCTGCTTAAATTACCCAGTCAAAATCTGTTTCTATTGTTTACATATAAGAATTTCGATTAAAACTGAGTTTATAATGATATCTTTAATTTCTTTGATGATCAAAGAAAGCTATTTCCAAGAATTCTTTTTCTGATTGATGAATAACATAATGTTTATGTAGACTTATGTAAAATATTCTCTACCTTTCCCTATGTTTCCCATAAGAAAAATCCATAATTGCCTTTCAAATACTCCACATCCTCTACGAAATTGTTTCAAAATAGCAGCACAGGGGAGAACTTCAAGATGGCAGAGGAGTAAGACGTGGAGATCACCTTCCTCCCCACAAATACATCTACATGTGGAACAGCTCCTACAGGACACCTACTGAACACTGGTAGAAGACCTCAGACTCCCCAAAAGGCAAGAAACTCTCCACATACCTGGGTAGGGCCAAAGAAAAAAGAATAAACAGAGACAAAAGAATAGGGGACGGGACCTGCACCAGTGGGAGGGAGCTGTGAAGGAGGAAAGGTTTCCACAAACTAGGAAGCTCCTTCACTGGTGGAGATGGAGGGGTGGGGGCGGGGGAGCTTCAGAGCTGCGGAGGAGAGCGCAGCCACAGGGGTGCAGAGGGCAAAGCTGAGAGATTCCCGCATGGAGGATCAGTACCGACTGGCACTCACCAACCCGAGAGGCTTGTCCGCTCACCCGCTTGGGTGGGCGGGGGCTGGGAGCTGAGGCTCGGGCTTTGGAGGTCAGATCCCAGGGAGAGGACTGGGGTTGGCAGCGTGAACACAGCCTGAAGGGGGCTAGTGCGCCACAGCTTGCCGGGAGGGAGTCCGGGAAAAAGTCTGGACCTGCCAAAGAGGCAAGAGACCATTGCTTCGGATGCGCGAGGAAAGGGAATTCAGAGCACCGCCTAAATGAGCTCCGGAGATGGGCGTGAGCCGCGGCTAACAGCGTGGACCCCAGAGACGGGCATGAGATGCTAAGGCTGCTGCTGCCGCCACCAAGAAGCCTGTGTGCGAGCACAGGTCACTATCCGCACCTCCCTTCCGGGGAGCCTGTGCAGCCCGCCACTGCCAGGATCCCATGATCAGGATACAACTTCCCCGGGAGAACGCACGGCGTGCCTCAGGCTGGTGCAACGTCACGCTGGCCTCTGCCGCCGAAGGCTCGCCCCGCATCTGTAACCCTCCCTCCCCGCGGCCTGAGTGAGCCAGAGCCCTCGAATCAGCGGCTCCTTTAACCCCGTCCTGTATGAGTGAAGAATAGATGCCCTCAGGTGATCTACATGCAGACGTGGGGCTAAATCCAAAGCTGAGCCCCGGGAGCTGTGAGAACAAAGAAGAGAAAGGGAAATCTCTCCCAGCAGCCTCGGGAGCAGCAGATTAAATCTCCACAATCAACTTGATGTAACCTGCCTTTGTTGTACTTGAATAGACAATGAATCATCGCAAAACTGAGGCAGTGGACTTTGGGAGTAACTGTAGACTTGGGGTTTGCTGTATGCGACTGACTGATTTCTGGTTTTATGTTTATCTTAGTTTAGTATTTAGAGTTATCATCATTGGTAGATTTGTTTATTGATTTGGATGCTCTCTTCCATTTTTTTATATATAGATTTTTTTTTCCTTTTTCTCTTTTTGTGGGTGTGTACGTGTATGCTTCTTTGTGTGATTTTGTCTGTATAGCTTTGCTTTTTCCATTCGTCCTAGGGGTCACTCTGTCCATTTTTTTTTTTTTTAGTACAGTTTTTATTGCTTGTTATCATTGCTGGATTTGTTTTTGGTTTGGTTGCTCTCTTCTTTCTTTCTTTTTTATTACTTTTAATTTTTTTTATTTTTAGTAATTTTTGCATTTTAATAACATAATTTCTTTTTATTTATTTTCTTTCTTTCTTTTTTTCTCAGTTTTCTTCTGAGCCGTGTGGCTGACAGGGTCTTGGTGCTACGGCCAGCTGTCAGGCCTGTGCCTCTGAGGTGGGAGAGCCAAGTTCAGGACACTGGTCCACCAGAGACCTCCCAGCTCCATGTAATATCAAATAGTGAAAGTCCTCCTAGAGATCTCCATCTCAACGCTAAGACCCAGCTCCACTCAACAACCAGCAAGCTCCAATGCTGGACACCCCATGCCAACAACTACGAAGACATGAACACAACCCCACCCATTAACAGAGAGGCTGCCTAAAATCATAATAAGGTCACAGACACCCCAAAACACACCACCGGACGTGGTCCTGCCCACCAAAAAGACAAGAACCAGCCTCAGCCACCAGAACACAGGCAAGAGTCCCCTCTACCAGGAAGCCTACACAACCCACTGAACCAACCATACCCACTGGGGGCAGACGCTGAAAACAACAGGAATTACAAACCTGCAGCCTGCAAAAAGGAGACCCCAAACACAGTAAGCTAAGCAAAATGAGAAGACAGAGAAACACACAACACATGAAGGAGCAAGGTAAAAAACCACCATACCAAAACAATGAAGAGGAAATAGGCAGTCTACCTGAAAAAGAATTCAGAGTAATGATAGTAAATATGATCCAAAATCATGGATATAGAATGCAGAAAATACAAGAAACATTTAACAAGGACCTAGAAGAACTAAAGAGCAAACAAACGATGAATAGCACAATAAATGAAAATAAAAATTCTCTAGAAGGAATCAATAGCAGAATAACTGAAGTAGAAGAACAGATAAGTGACCAAGAAGAAAAAATAATGGAAATAACTGCTGCAGAGAAGAATTAAAAAAAAAGATGAAAATAATTGAGGACAGTCTTAGAGACCTCTGGGACAACATTAAATGCACCAACATTCGAATTATAGGGGTCCCAGAAGAAGAAGAGAAAAAGAAAGGGACTAAGAAAATATTTGAAGAGATTACAGTTGAAAACGTCCTTAATACGGGAAAGGAAATAATCAAGTCCAGGAAGCACAAAGTCCCACACAGGATAAATCCAAGGAGAAACATACCAAGACACATATTAATAAAACTATGAAAAATTAAATACAAAGAAAAAAATTAAAAGGGAAAACAACAAAAAATATACAAGGAAAACCCCATAAGGTGAATGGCTGATCTTTCAGCAAAAACTCTGCAAGCCAGAAGGGAGTGGCAGGAGATATTCAAAGTGATGAAAGGGAAAAACCTAAAACCAAGATTACTCTACCCAGCAAGAATCATATTCAGATTCAATGGAGAAATTAAAACCCTAACAGACAAGCAAAAGCTAAGAGAATTCAGCACCACCAAAACAGCTTTACAACAAATGCTAAAGGAACTTCGCTAAGCAGGAAACACAAGAGAAGGAAAAGACTATAAGAACAAAACAATTAAGAAAATGGGAATAGGAACATACATATCGATAATTTCCTTAAATGTAAATGGATTAAATGCTCCCACCAAAGGCCATAGACTGGCTGAATGGACACAAAAACAAGACCCGTATATATGCTGTCTACAAGGGACCCACTTCAGACCTAGGGTCACATACAGACTGAAAGTGAGGGAATGGAAAAAGATGTTCCATGCAAATGGATATCAAAAGAAACCTGGAGGAGCAATTCTCATATCACACAAAATAGACTTTAAAATAAAGACTATTACAAGAGGCAAAGAAGAACACTACATAATGATCAAGGGATCAACCCAAAAAGAAGATATAATAATTGTAAATATTTATGCACCCAACATAGGAGCACCTCAATACATAAGGCAAACGCTAACAGCCATAAAATGGGAAACCGACAGTAACACAATCATAGTAGGGGACTTCAACACCCCACTTCCACCATTGGACCAATCATCCATAATGAAAGTAAATAAGGAAACACAAGCCTTAAATGATACATTAAACAAGATGGACTTAAATGATATTTATAGGACATTCCATTCAAAAACAACAGGATGCACTGTTTTCTCAAGTGCTCATGGAACATTCTCCAGGATAGATCATATCTTGGGTCACAAATCAAGCCTTGGTAAATTTAAGAAAATTGAAATCATATCAAGTCTCTATTCCGACTACAATGCTATGAGACTAGATATCAATTACAGGAAAAAATCTATTAAAAATACAAACACATGGAGGCTAAACAATACACTACGTAATAACCAAGAGATCACTAAAGAAATGAAAGAGGAAATCAAAAACTACCTAGAAACAAATGAAAATGAAAAGAAGACAATCCAAAACCTATGGGATGCAGCAAAAAAAGTTCTAAGAGGGAAGTTTATAGCAGTACAATCCTACCTGAAGAAACCAGAAACATCTCAAATGAACAACCTAAGCTTACACTTAAAGCAATTAGAGAAAGAAGAACAAAAAAACCCCAAAGTTAGCAGAAGGAAAGAAATCATAAAGATCAGATCAGAAACAAATGAAAAAGAAATTAAGGAAACAGTAGCAAAGATCAATAAAATGAAAAGCTAGTTCTTTGAGAAGATAAACAACATTGGTAAACCATTAGCCAGACTCATCAAGAAAAAAAGGGAGAAGATTCAAATCAATAGAATTAGAAATGAAAAAGGAGAAGCAACAAGTGACACTGTAGAAATACAAAGGACCATGAGAGATTACTACAAGCAACTCTATGCCAATAAAATGGACAACCTGGAAGAAATGGACAAATTCTTAGAAAAGCACAACCTTCTGAGACTGAACCAGGAAGAAATAGAAAATATAAACAGAAAAATCACTGAAGCACTGAAATTGAGCACTGAAGCACTGAAATTGAGACTGTGATTAAAAATCTTCCAACAAACAAAACCCCAGGACCACACGGCTTCACAGTCGAATTCTATCAAACATTTAGAGAAGAGCTAACACCTATCCTTCTCAAACTCTTCCAAAATAGAGCAGAGGGAGGAACACTCCCATACTCTTTCTACGAGGCCACCATCACCTGATACCACAACCAGACAAAGATGTCACAAAGAAAGAAAACTACAGGCCAATATCACTGATGAACACAGATGCAAAAATCCTAGCAAACAGAATCCAACAGCACATTAAAAGGATCATACACCATGATCAAGTGGAGTTTATCCCAGAAATGCAAGGATTCTTCAATATACACAAATCAATCAATGTGATGAACCATATTAACAAAATTGAAAGAGAAAAGCCATATGATCATCTCAATAGATGTAGAAAAAGCTTTTGACAAAACTCAACAACCATTTATGATAAATAACCCTCCAGAAAGCAGGCATAGAGGGAACTTACCTCAACATAATAAAGGCTATATATGACAAACCACAGCCAACATCATCCTCAATGGTGAAAAACTGAAACCATTTCTTCTAAGATCAGGAACAAGACAAGGTTGTCCACTCTCACCACTATTATTCAACATAGTTTTGGAAGTTTTAGCCACAGCAATCAGAGAAGAAAAAGAAATAAAAGGAATCCAAATCGGAAAAGAAGAAGTAAAGTTGTCACTGTTTGCAGATGACATGACACTATACATAGAGAATCCTAAAGATAGTGCCAGAACACTGCTAGAACTAATCAACGAACTTGGTAAAGTAACAGGATACAAATTAATGCACAGAACTCTCTTGCATTCCTATACACTAATGATGAAAAATCTGAAAGAGAAATTAAGGAAACACTTCCATTTACCACTGCAAAAAGAAGAATAAAATACCTAGGAATAAACCTACCTAAGGAGACAAAAGGCCTGTATGCAGAAAACTATAAGACACTGCTGAAAGACATTAAAGTTGTTACAAACAGATGGAGAGATATACAATGTTCTTGGATTGGAAGAATCAATATTTTGAAAATGACTATACTATCCAAAGCAATCTACAGATTCAATGCAATCCCTATCAAACTACCAATGGCATTTTTCACAGAACTAGAGCAAGAAATTTCACAATTTGTATGGAAACACAAAAGAACCTGAATAGCCAAACCAATCTTGAGAAAGAAAAATGGAGCTGGAGGAATCAGGCTCCTGGACTTCTGACTATACTACAAAGCTACAGTAATCAAGACAGTATGGTACTGGCACAAAAACAGAAATATAGATCAATTAAACAGGATAGAAAGCCCGGGGATAAATCCACGCACATATGGTTACATTATTTTTGATAAAGGAAGCAAGAATATACAATGGAGAAAAGACAGCCTGTTCAATAAGTGATGCTGGGAAAACTGGATAGCTACATGTAAAAGAATGAAATTGGAACACTCCCTAACATCATACACAAAGTAAACTCAGAATGGATTAAAGAACTAAATGTAAGGCCAGACACTATAAAACTCTTAGAGGAAAACATAGGCAGAGCACTCTATGGCATAAATCACATCACAGCAAGATCCTTTTTGACCCACCTCCTAGAGAAATGGAAATAAAAACAAAAATAAACAAATGGGACCTAATGAAACTTAAAAGCTTTTGCACAGCAAAGGAAACCATTAACAAGAGGAAAAGACAACCCTCTGAATGGGAGAAAATATTTGCAAGTGAAGCAGCTGGCAAAGGATTAATCTCAAAAATTTACAAGCAGCTCATGCAGCTCAATATCAAAAAAAAAAACAACCCAATCCAAAACTGGGCAGAAGACCTAAATAGACATTTCTCCAAAGAAGATATACAGATTGCCAACAAACACATGAAAGGATGCTCAACATCATTAATCATTAGAGAAATGCAAATCAAAACTACAATGAGGTATCGCCTCACACCAGTCAGAATGGCCATCATCAAAAAATCTACAAACAATAAATGCTGGAGAGGGTGTGGAGAAAAGGGAACCCTCTTGCACTGTTGGTGGGAATGTAAATTGATACAGTCACTGTCAAGAACAGTATGGAGTTTGCTTAAAAATCTAAAAATAGAACTACATACAACCCAGCAATTCCACCACTGGGCATATACCCTGAGAAAACCATAATTGAAAAGAGTCATGTACTGCAATGTTCACTGCAGCTCTATTTTCAATAGCCTGGACATGGAAGCAACCTAAGTGTCCATCGATAGATTAATGGATAAGAAGGTGTGGCACATATATTCAATGGAATATTACTCAGCCATAAAAAGAAATGAAATTGAGTTATTTGTAGTGATGTGGATGGACTTGGAGACTGTCATACAGAGTGAAGTAAGTCAGAAAGAGAAAAATAAATGCCATTTGCTAACCCATATATATGGAATCTAAAAAAAAAAATGGTTCTGAAGAACCTAGGGGCAGGACAAGAATAAAGATGCAGATGTAGAGAATTGACTTGGGGACACGGGGAAGGGGAAGGGTAAGCTGGGTCAAAGTGAGGGAGTGGCATGGACTTATATATACTACCAAACACAAAATAGCTAGTGGGAAGCAGGTGCATAACACAGGGAGATCAGCTCGGTGCTTTGTGACCACCTAGAGGGGTGGGATAGGGAGGGTAGGAGGGAGACGCAAGAGGGAGGAGATATGGGGATATATGTATATGTACAGCTGATTCACTTTGTTATAAAGCAGAAACTAACACACCATTATAAAGCAATTATACTCCAATAAAGATGTTAAAAAAGAAATAGCAGCACATTGTATGGGACTCTTTGTATTTCTCTAGATTCTGATGGTTCCATATTTATTCTAGGTAACTGCAATTTACATAAATTATTTCCTTGACTATTATTATTGATTGAATAAGAAAACAATCAACTAATAATATCGTTAGGGGGCATATTGGTGGACTAGCCACTTGAGGCTGTTATTTAAATGAAAAAATATTATTTTAAAGTGTATCATTTCTCCAGAGCCAGCTCTAAGAATAGTTCGTATCTCAGAGTGAAGTAAGTCAGAAAGAGAAAAAAAAATATCGTATATTAACGCATGTACGTCGAACCTAGAAAAATATTACAGATGAACCGGTTTGCAGGGCAGAAGTTGAGACACAGATATAGAGAACAAATGTTTTCCCAAGGTGGGAAAGCTGTGGCGGGGTGGGGATTGTGGTGTGATGAATTGGGCGATTGGGATTTACATGTACACACTGATGTGTATAAAATTGATGACTAATAAGAACCTGTTGTATAAAAAAATAAATAAAATAAAATTTTTTTAAAAAAAAGAATAGTATCTGTCACAGATTTAGAAATAGGAATTTGCAGAGAGCAGTGGTAGTTCAGCCAGGGTGCTGGCAATAAAGAGGTGCATAGTCTGTAGATCATTTTAAAACAGCTATAAAATGGATTAATTTGGCCTATTGTCACCATATGCTAGTAATTCTAATCAAGGTCAATGATATAATACCTTTGCTCATCAAAAAAAAAAAAAGATCACTCACACAATCCATCTCTTTGGCCACTACTATGACAGAGGCTTTTAGAACATCTGTAAATATGTTCTAACAGCAGCATCCTTATGTCAACACCAACATGAGCAAATGAGAAATTCTCTTCAATCACAAGCCTCATTTTGGAGAAGGTGTGCAGGGGGAGACATTTACTTTGCTAGAGGCAAACTAAAGCTCAAAAATAAAGGCAAGGAGAACAGAATTCACAGCGTGAAGTTAACTTTTTTCATTTATTGAAACACCTACATGGGTGCATTTAAGCATGAATACACACACACACACACACACACACACACACACACACAAGAATTGTAATTTGCATCAGGTATGAATCAGTCTATAAGGTCAGGTGTTCATTCGTGTATCAAAAACTGTTGTAACACCTGCTATGCCTTGGGCACTATTCTGTTCTGGAGGCTTGGATTATAACAGTATGCAGGAGAGAAATGTGTGAAAAGCAGACGCTCCCACTTCTTTAATTATTGAGCCTCTTAAATCCAACATAAACAGTCCTATCTAGCAGAGATATCGATTTCCAATGACAGAACTGGGTACACCTATACTGAGGAAGGAAATGTTTTCCTTTATTGCCTACAAACTACTACCTAGTAAACTTCCCAGAAACATCAAGGTCCATTACCAAGCAGAGCAGAGTTCAGTTCTGTCCTCTTCCATCTGAGGGCCTATCAGGAAAACAGAGGAACCACATTATCTTTCAGCAGCCGCTTCCTTAGTAAACCCAAGAGGGACTTCAGTTTCAGTACTCTTGTAAGGATTCAGATCATTTTTTAAATCTTTTATGGGGAGAGAAGGAGGCAGAGAAAACAGTTGCAAGTGAAGAAAGGCAGTGGTGACTTCTTCCAGATACACATAGAGGCACACATGATTTGCACTGAGGGAAGAACAGAGGAACAGAGAATGTTGCTGGTACAATAGGCTCATGTCCTATTCATGGTAATTGAGACAACATTGCAAGGCCATTTGTCACTTAAAAGATTAATTTTTTTTTTGCGGTACACGGGCCTCTCACTGTTGTGGCCTCTCCCGTTGCGGAGCACAGGCTCTGGACACGGAGGCTCAGTGGCCACGGCTCACGGGCCCAGCCACTCCGTGGCATGTGGGATCCTCCCGGACCGGGGCATGAACCCGTGTCCCCCGCATCGGCAGGTGGACTCTCAACCACTGCGCCACCAGGGAATCCCAAAAGATTAATTCTTGATACATTTATTAATAAAGTATTGATACCAACCAGTGTTCTTGGCCTTCCCCAATCAATAGAAATTGATAATAGGCCAGTCAAGAAATTTGGGCAAATCTTTGTTGGGGTTCCTGCTCCTGCAGGAAGGAGCAAAAACAAGTAATAGGTTCCCTTGTTCGCTCCCCAGGGCAGGGGAAGGGGGGCTGGTTCCTTATATGGGGTGGGGGTAGGGGTGTGTCCAGGGCTCAGGCCGGAGGGGTGGCTTAGGTGTTTTGCCCAGCCCTTTGGTGGTGTTGAGTGCAGAGGGCATGCAGAGTTTTTGCTCCCAACACCCTGTTTTTGCTCCTGGCTCTTTGGAAGTGGCAGTTGGGTTTTTTTTTTTTTTTTTTTATCTTTTAGTATCTTCTTGTCCAGAATTTGTCCCCAGCTGCACATGCACACAGTTATGTTTAGTCCCTCATAATTTCTTTGTATTTTGTTTCTTGAGGAGACGTTTGTCCAGGTACAAGCACTGCAGCATAGGGTCCCAGGTCCCAGCCTGTCTCAGTATTCCCATTATGACATATAAAGAATTCAATGTACCTTAACTGAACATTTAATGTTGGCTATTGAATTTTTTCCCCCAAAGCCAGAAAGATTTTCTCATAGCTTGATTCAGTTGAGATACCAAAGGACATGGTTTTGAATTGCTCCAAAGAAAAAACAGATGCAAAATAAGAAAATCAGGCGAGCTATTGATGACGAACTATGCAAAGGTGATCTCTGTTAGCAGTGCAGTGCTTCCTTTCCCAGGGATGAAAAGCTCTGCAAAAAAGGTGTCTTTGTGATTAAAAGTGACACTGATTGGGACACTCAGAAAGGCTTCTCTCCAAATTCTGCCATGTTATGATTCTTTCAAATTGTGAGATAACTTGGATAATTCTGGACCATACAGGATCCAAACATGAGTGCTATGTTATACTCAACAATATTGTTACTATTCCACTCTTTCAGATGCCTTGGGGTGATTTAAGTTACACTCACTGAAATACATGCAAATAACAGAGTAGTGTAAACCACCAATGATCACCCAAAACATGGATCAAATTCAGAACCATTAAAGAAAAATAGAGGTGAATAAGGAGTGTGCTCCCCTATTTGTCAGGGGCAGTGATTGCCATACTTATATGTAAAAATCAGTGGCAAGTCACCATTTTAATTTACTGGGCAACCAGAGGTGACATGATCCTATGCCTTTCCACCATATTAAAAAAGCCAGAGTTTCTCTACTTATTCATTAAAAAAATATTTTGTTGTAGATTTGAAGCACACCCATACTCAGTAAGAAGTAGAGGACTGCCAAGAAGGGGAAATTCTGTACACATATTGGAAATACAGCTAAAGAGTTCTTCAATAAGTATCTCTTCTGTGATCCATTTCAAACAAAATATCATGATCCTTTGTGACATCAAGATTTCAGGAAAGCTGAACAAGCCATTAGAGAATGTAAATCTTTTATGAGGCCTGTGATGGTTAATTTTTTATGTCAACTTAACTGGGTCATGAGGTGCCCAGATATTTGGCCAAACCTTATTCTGGATGTGTCCCTGAGAGTGTTCTGGATGAGATTAACATTTAAGTTGGTAGACTGAGTACAGTAGATTGCTCTTCCTAATGTGGGTGGACCTCTTCCAATCAGCTGAAGCATGGATGGAACAAAAAGGCTGGTCCTTCTCTGAGTAAAGAGAATTTCTCCTGCCTGACTGGCTTTGAATTGGAACATTGACTGTTTCCTGCCTTCAGACTTGAACTAAAGCATCAGCTCGTCCTGGATCCCAAGCCTCCTGGCCTTTGGACTAGAACTGCACCATCAGCTATCCTGGTTCTCAGGTCTTCAGACTAGAATTGGAACTCACCATAGGTGCTCCTACATCTCCAGCTTGCCAATTCACCTTGAAGATCTTGAGACATTTTAGGCTCCATAAGTGTGTGAGCTGTTCCTCATAATGAATAAATGAATGCATACATACATAAGTAAACAAACACACACACACACACGTACACACATATATATATATATATCCTACTGGTTCTATTTCTCTGAGAACCCAGACTAATGCAATGCCCAAGGTTATTTTTCTTCATGAAATATAGTTCATGAATTAACTTTACCCTTCCTACTTTCCTTCCATTCTTTCTCCAAACAAGAATACATATATTTAGGTTGGTTGTTTGGCCTGAGGAGACCCAAGACTGGAGCCTACCCTGCTCTTTGGTGGGGCTAATGGCGGACTCTGGGAGGGCTCATGCCAAGGAGTACGTCCCAGAACTTCTGCTGCCAGTATCCTTGTCCTCACGGTGAGCCACAGCCATCCCCCGCCTCTGCAGGAGACCCTCCAACACTAGCAGTTAACTTAGGATGTGTTCTGGGGAAGGGGAACACTCTGGCTCCCTCTGGAGGAGCAGCTCTCAACCTTCTCTTCATAACCCATGTGACAGATGACACTCACCGGCAGGACACACTCTCAAAGATGGAGCCAGATGGGAAGATGCTCCATGTTCCATTCTTCTATTCCAAGACCTGGACAATTGAGGAAATAAGCAGTTCTGTGATGTCAGGACCTGTATGTAACCTTGCAGAAGGCAACCAGGAGAGTCAGCAAGTGGTTAAGAATACGCCTGCCGGGCTTCCCTGGTGGCGCAGTGGTTGAGAGTCCGCCTGCCAATGCAGGGGACACGGGTTCGTGCCCCGGTCCGGGAAGATCCCACATGCCGCGGAGCGGCTGGGCCCGTGAGCCATGGCCGC